>NW_024040741.1:0-8963 GCF_014851395.1 Micropterus salmoides | reverse complement strand
AACACATTTATGTTGCATTCACATGGCTAAAAATTGGCTTTGCCCAGGAGAAATCTAGCTCGGGAAATCAGGTTTCTCTAAGACAAAAACAGCCTGGCATTACTGTATAATAAAGCAAGGGGCTGCGCTGGTGTGGGCACTGGTGAGATAATGAAAACACGATCCAGGAGCTCCAGTTTCAGTAACTATTCCTCAAAAACACTGCACAACTGTTTATAACAGTACGAGGAAGGATTTTACAACTCTGGTAAGTTGTCACAGTGGTCATCGCCGTGACGGTTCAGGGTAAACCATAGCAAGTAACCTACCAGGAATGTCGGTGTGGACATACACTATATGGACAAATGTACTGGGACAACCCTGTCCCAATACTTTTTGGGAGGGGCTGTTTTTTCATGGTGTGGTCTTAATGCTACAGTCTACAATTTTAGACAATAGTTCTTCCAACAGATTGTGTTTGGACTTTTCCTGTTTCAATATGACAATGCCCCTCACGCACAAAGCCAGCTCCAACAAGAAATGTTTTTCCTTAGTTTGGTGTGGAAGACCTTGACTGCCCCCCACAGAGCCCTGACCTCAACCCTATCCAACACCTTTGGGATGAACTAGAACGGATATTGCAAGCCAGGCCTCTTGTCCGACATCAGTGTCTGACCTCTTAAATGCTCTTCTGGATGAATGGGCAATAATTCCCAAAGACAAACTCCAAAATCTTGTAGAAAACCTTCCCAGAAGAATGGAAGCTGTTATAGCTGCAAACAGGGGAGCAACACCATATTAATGCCTATGGTTTTAGAATGGGATGTCCCAGATCTTTTGTCCATATAGTGGGCCTTGCCAGAAAAGGCACAATGCATTCTGGCAAAAGTTGAAAATCAGCTTCCTGGAGAAAGTCAACTGTAACCCTGTTATTTAAGTGCACGTACTGATTGTTGTCTCCAAGTGTCTGAATGTCTCCTTTAAGTAATTTTAGCTAATCTTTCCTTTTTTACATTTCATTTTAGGTAATGCAAGATAAAATCATATGCCTTCCTAAGACAATGTCGAACACAAGTGAAGTGGAAGTGAAGTCACTGTTGCACCTGCAATCCAATATTTCAGCGGTACCAAGAGAAATGACGGGCCGGAAAACCAATCTGGATTTCCAACAGTACACTTTCATCAATCACATGTGTTATGAGAAGGCTCTGCATTGGTATGCCAAGTACTTTCCTTATTTGGTTCTTATACACACTCTAGTTTTCATGGTGTGCAGCAACTTCTGGTTCAAATTCCCTGGCTCGAGCTCAAAAATAGAGCATTTTATCTCCATGCTTAGCAAGTGCTTTGACTCTCCCTGGACCACACGAGCTTTGTCAGAGGTGTCCGGAGAAAATCCTGAAGAAACGGACCATACAAAGAGCAGCACTCCTAGGTCCAACATTGATGTGTCTCCCAGAGAAGGAAGCTTGGAGGAGACACAGTCCCTCCGGTCCATCCCCGAAAAGATTGTCATTGACAAGCCATCAGCAAGTGTTCTTGATAAAAAAGAGGGTGAACAAGCTAAAGCTCTTTTTGAAAAGGTAAAGAAGTTCCGTCTGCATGTTGAGGAAGGAGACATCCTCTACCTTATGTATGTTCGCCAGACAGTGGTTAAAGTGTTTAAATTCGTCCTGATCATTGCCTATAATAGTTCTCTAGTGGACAAAGTGCAGAATAAAGTGTGTTGCAAAGTTCAGGATGTCCAGGACATGACAGGCTATAAAGACTTTCAGTGCAACCACACGATGGCTCATCTGTTTTCCAAGCTTTCTTACTGTTACCTGTGTTTAGTGGCTGTCTATGGATTAACAAACCTGTACACCTCTTACTGGCTGTTTTACCGTTCACTGAAAGAATACTCCTTTGAGTATGTGCGACAGGAAACGGGCATCAGTGACATACCAGACGTCAAGAATGACTTTGCTTTCATGCTGCACATGATTGATCAGTATGACCCATTGTATTCTAAACGATTTGCAGTTTTTCTATCCGAGGTCAGTGAGAACAAACTGAAACAGCTCAACCTCAACCATGAGTGGACCGCGGAGAAACTGCGTCAGAGACTCCAGACTAACGCCAACAACAGACTTGAACTTCAGCTTTTCATGCTGCCTGGGTTACCTGACACTGTCTTTGAGTTGACAGAGCTGCAGTCGCTCAAGCTTGAGATCATCAACAATGTCACCCTCCCTGCCTGCATCTCTCAGCTGGAAGACCTTCAGGAGCTGTCTCTTTACCAATGCTCTTTGAAGTCGCACACAACAGCTACCTCTTTCCTCAAAGAGAACCTGAAAGTGCTTCGTGTGAAGTTCGATGATAACAGGGAACTTCCAAACTGGATGTACGGCCTGCGCAACTTAGAGGAGCTCTATCTCACCGGATCTTTAAGCCCCGATGCCTCCAAAAATATAGGCCTTGAGTCGCTGAGGGAGATGAAGGCTTTGAAAACCCTGTACCTTAAGAGTAATTTCACCAAGATACCCCAGTCTATAGTGGATGTTTCCAGCCATCTGCAGCGGCTGTACATACACAATGATGGCACTAAGCTAGTAATGCTCAACAACCTGAAGAAGATGTCACTTCTGATCGAGCTGGAGCTAGTGCACTGTGATCTGGAACGCATCCCACATGCCATCTTCAGCCTGACGAATCTGCAAGAACTTGACCTGAAAGAAAATAACCTTCGCTCAATAGAGGAGATTATCAGCTTCCAACATCTTCGAAAGCTCACATCGCTCAAACTTTGGCACAATGGCATCATGTACATCCCGGAGCATATCAAGAAGCTTGGCAGCCTAGAGCGCCTTTACTTCAGCCACAACAAGATCGAGATACTGCCTTCACACCTGTTCTTGTGCAACAAGCTGCGTTACCTGATGTGTCCAACAATGACATCCGATTCATCCCTCCTGAAATTGGAGTCCTTCAGAGTCTACAGTATTTCGCTGTCTCCTGTAACAAAATCGAAAATCTACCAGATGAGCTTTTCTTTTGCAAAAAGCTCAAAACGCTAAAGCTCGGCAAAAACTCGCTGTCCATACTCTCGCCAAAGATTTCCTACTTAGCTCTACTGACCCACTTGGAGCTCAAAGGGAACCACTTTGAGCTTCTGCCACAAGAGCTCGGTTGCTGTCGTGCTTTGAAGCGCAGTGGCCTTATAGTGGAAGAGACACTTTTTGAAACTCTGCCTTCAGATGTCAGGGACCAAATGAAGGTGGAGTGAGATGCCTTACTGTAGCCACAGTGCCTGCTGTTTGTTTTGTATAAACTCATTACCATACTCAAGTATTACACTACTGTTAAGGAAATTAAGAGTTATGTTTCCAGTTTCCTTAAGAGAGGGAAGAAAAAATGTATTGTCACATAGTGTGCCTGCAACAGGGTTGCTTGTTCTGTTTTTATTTACTTTTGACATATTATCAGGTCACAAATCCTCCTTAAAGGAATCATTCAGCATTTTGGGAACTACGCCCCTTTTATTTCTTGCCGAGCTTTTAGATGATAAGATTGATATCAGCCTCATATCTGTGTATGTTTAAACATGAAGCAGCAGCCAGCAGATGCTTAGCTTAGCTTAGCACAAAGACTGGACTGGTCCAAAGGTGAAAAAAAAAACAAAACCACCCACTAGCACCTCTGAAGCTAACAAATTACACGTGATAGCTTGTTTGTTTAATCCGTACCCAAAAAAAAATGTAAAAATGAGAAATTGTTTTATGAGGAGTTACATGCTGGACTATTTTGTGCCCTGGTCCACTTCATGAAGCCTCTAAATTAAAGAATTAATTAAAGCTTTAGACACTGGGACAGAGCCAGGAAGCCGCTTCCCCCTGCTTCAAGTTTTTATGCTAAGTTAACTAAGTGTAACAGTCTGTTGGCTGTACCATTTCACATTTTGCATACAGACATGAGAACATTATTGATATTCTCATCTAACTGCAAGGAAGCAAATAAGCCTTTTTTGAAGAACTTTTCTTGTCACTACTACATAAAGTAATTTCATTACTGATTGTAAATCTAAACTGAGGAGCTTTCTTAGTTTAGGCCTGTAGCCTTACAATTACTGTTTTTATATATTTTATGCTGCCTGTATAAAGTGTGTTATTTTCTTCAAGAGACTGTTAGTTCACATAGACCGCAGCAGGGAAAATGCAAAAAAACTAAGGATATAACATACATAAGCACATATTATACCTTGGCAAAACAATTCTGTATTATAGAAAGATTACATTTTAAAGTGCATTAAACTTTTAGGACTGGATAGGTCATACTGGTGGTTTTCTTCAGCTCTTGGAATGTGCACAGTATGCAGCTTATTACAGAAAATTTTTTTTTGAAACAGTATTTTTATGTTGTTGACCAATAAAATTGATTTATTTGTAAATGGTATTTTTTTAAGGTTGCAGTTTCTAAAATTAACAAAAAAACTACGATTTGATCAGACCAGTGATGCAGTATGGTGAAAACAAGAGTGCTGAATTGACTGAGAGAAATAAGTTTTAAGAAAGAATAAGATTAAATCTATTGTGCAACCTGATATCTGAAAGGTTAAGTCGTAACCACACATTGAGTGTTCTCAGTTGTGTTGTGGAATAAGATATCTCCTGCTGGCTGATGAGGATTAATAACGCAAAGAAGATTAGTCTATTATGATATGACGTACATGAGGCACCGATGGGAAAAAATACATTTTTAATGTTTTTATTCACCAAATACATGCGTACAAGGAAGAAAAGTAAAATGAGGGAACTTAAATTTATATGTGATGTAATAAAAACAATGCTAACTACAAAGAAACGGATTAATATGCAAATAACTGAATTTTGAAGGAAAGTTGGGTTTTAAATGTATTATTTTTTAATGGATTTTTAATCCACATTGATAAACACCACTGTAAATGTACAAGTGTTAGCCAAATGGCTGATTTAAACTGTTTTCCCATAGTCAGAATATAGATGGTGCAAAGATACCAAGAACAAAAAATGTGGTTAGAAGAATCTATGACAAAATAAATGACAAATCTATTGAGGAACACAGCTCATTTGAACATTTAAAATGTGTTTTACCCAAAAAATTTACATTGTACAAAGAATGCTTTGAGATCCACATGACATGGTGATATGGCCTAACTTTAAATTGCATCATTTGCGCTTTTACGACGGTCCCTAACTTCAGTGGGTCATCTCGGGCTGCCAATGGTTTTCAAAGCACTATGCTGTTACCCTCCATCAGCTCCTGATGTGAAAGAAACCTGACCAACATTAGGCGATAGGCTATTTATCCTGCACACTACAGCAGAACTGTTGCCAATTAATGGTCATGGTGAAACATATTGAGGATCAACCTCGGCGAGTGTGTGAATAACATCAAACCGAGCGCACTTCCAGCAGCTGGTGCTGCCGTGCCGGTGCCGGCTGTGTCTCCAGTCGCAGGCCAGACAAGAGGCAGAGGACCGGCCATCCGAAGCGGAGTGGGTGTAGTTAGCTAAGCAGCTTACAGCCCGGTCAGCAGGCCCACAGTTGAACTGATGCGAAGAATGGACGGCGTCGTCACCGCAGGGAAACATGGCATATAAAAGGAGGCGTTGTTCGGTACTGCTGGCATCGACATAACCGGATCAGACCTCCTGAAGGTGCGTATATAGTGCGTTTGGGTGCGGGTCCTCATTTAGGTTATTATAGGTCTTTAAATGTAACCGCTATGCTCGGCACCAATAGGCCTACTGTTAGCAGGCTTTACATGAGCGGGTTGGGAAGACTATTCAAATGAACAGTGAATTTACATGACCGTATTATGAATCTGAGCGAGTCATGATTTCCTTCCACGGAACCCAGATTTGAGTGCTGCGTTTAAAGGCTTCACGGACATCAGGTCCACATCTTGTTTTGCGTCCATGGATGCGTCTTGCCGCTGTAGCCGGTCTCAGCCTGCTCTGCAGGCTCATTGAAAATTAGTGACCTTGGTGCTTTCAAAACACACAATAGAATTTAGTCGCAGTGGTGGCACAGATCATTTATCATTAATGCATTTTAATAATAACCTACACGGAAAACACTTTGATATGTAGACCGAGTTTTACAGAAGGGTTATTTTGGGGGGAAACAACAGATTTTTTTTTATTTTGTTTTTTTGAATTCCAGGAAATAGAAATCAAACCGTTTTCGGTTAATATATTTTAAGCATGGCATTTATCTATTTTTGCAAAGGAACAAACAGTATTTACAGTCAACATGTCAAGGCTTCACATAGCCAGCATGACTGTGGGTATTTGTGTGGTGGTAGTGAGTTCTGGCAGGGCACATGATTGTAAACTCTGTGGAAGGAGGCTCATTTGGAGTAAGGTTGTTAGTTTCGATGCACAGAAAAGCATACTGAAAGAAAAACATTGGAAAGGGTTTACTATGGGTTATTCAGACTAAAATTGCAGAATTTGCATTGCACATGGCATGCATTGTCTCTGCAGACAACATGTGTGCTGTGTCCCAGTTCAAGGGCAGTGCCCTCTCTAAATCCACAATCTGACATGGCTGTCTCTGAGCCTCCTTCAAGTGTGCCTGGGAAATGCACCCTGGCCTAAAATTGGAAGACACAACCAGTTTATTCTTCCAGTCTTCAGTAGCCTATCCCAAAATCTGGTAAAGCCAGGAAATACAATTCTGGCCAGGTGTGATATACGACTGACCAGAGAAATAGAAACACCTTGACAATTTAATACTATGAATACAATAAATGCTACCTTACTAAAAATGTTCAGTATTTGTTGAGACTACTACTTCAGTTGTTCTCTTGATGTACATTTTTAGGTTGTACTTTGTGTTGTACTTTAAAAATATTCTTTTCAGGTCTGTTTCTCAAATGTGTCTATGTTGTTTAAAATTTGAGTACAAATGAAATTTAGAGTTTAAAGTGATCCAGTGCAACAACACAATTTACAGCAAACTACACCTCTCAGGGTCACTTAAAACTTTTGAGTGTCTAAAAAGCATTCTTGTAATAAATCGCACAATTTGCATTGGATTACAGTGCACTGTGCATTTCTCTTTCTGATTTCTGTTCACTCAGTGTATATCACATGGACTGGACCAATGAACAAGCCACTGCAGGATGCAAACAGGATTATGACCAGACATGAACTATGTTGTGTTAGAAGCCTATGTTCTCTATCACCATATAGCATGCAAAAAAATTTAAAATACAGTATTGTGACAAAATGTGAGATTATATAGATACATTTATCATTAAAATTGTACATTTTGCAGGCCATCATATATAGAAGAAATGTTGTGATATTTATCACTTTGTCACCCATCAAAAGGCAAATTCCTGGTGGAAAACATGGACATTTTAGATTTTAAGTTTGCGAGGAATGCCAGAACACCATACTTCGGGTATGGTTGTAACACTTTTTTCTTCAGCAACTATAACTCACTGAATTCTGTATCTAGAGTTCTCAAACTTTTATACAAACTACCCACATTTGTACACTACAAATGGCACCAATTCAATCCTCTACAAGAATATCACAGACCTCGTGAGTTGATGTCAAATACAATGTGTTCCCTTGTTACAACCTTGCTTCTTTTGTTACAACCTACCCTTAGTGGGGTAGGTTGTAACAATAAGACAAAAGAAGCAAAAATAGATGCCACACTATATGATATGCTTCAAAAACAGGTATAGTGAAATAAAAGAACAATGTTTCTCTCTCACCGTAACAGACTATGTCTGATGACTAGCGCACATGTATGTGTACGTAAATTTGTCTATAGAATAAACTTACTTAAAGTACACAAATACAAAGTATACAAATACAACTAAAATGTACCTAATGAAAGGTAATGAAAATCTCTGTGCATCCTTAGGTCTAACAAAAAAGAATTGTATGTATATGTGTGTTAATGTATGTATATTCTTAATCAGAGTCACAGTCAGTGCTTAAAGTCGGTCGGTACTCACTGGTACGCAGGGGTAAAATATTAAAATCAAGAAAGTCCCTAGTTTTATGTATGGAGGATGGTTGTAACACTTTTTAAAGAATTGTTACAACCCACCCCACCCCTGTCAGCCATTGTTTAGCTAGCTGTAGCTTAGTGGTTTGAAGTTAGAAAGAAAAGATGCTTCACATGTTGCCTAAGAACTAATATAAGTCAAACAGTTTATCTGCAATAGTATATACTAAAACAAAATATAGTCTTGATCAAAAAATTTACTTTCTCACCTCAAAATCAGTTTTTCTCTACCCAGAGGAAAAATCTTTTGCTCAGAATAGTCTTTTCTTTAACTTTTGAGAAAAAACTAAGATCTCAGTAGTATATCTTTTTGAGATCACTCCAATCTGAATTGTTGCTACATAAGTAAAGTACTTGTAAAGTAAAATAACCCCTAAGTGGGGTCACTAAGACAAAACTGAAATAAAAAAAAAAAATCCACATTCTAGAGACTGAAATGGCACTTATTTAAGATACTGTAGAGATGTCATCTTTTGATCAGAGTAAGACAGAGATGAGTTTGTTGCTCCTGAGGCCAATATGAGAAAACTGAGATATATTTGAGAAGAATCATGAGATCTAGACGTCATAGCTGAGTTTTCTTTGAGGTCTTTCTCTGATCTCATGGTCCAATGTTCAGGAGACTTAATTTAGACTTATTTAAGATCAGTTAGAGATCTCTTGTTTTGATCAGAGTCAGACATAGATGAGATTTTATATGGTTGAGGTCCTGAGATGAATTTGAGAAGTGGGAGAAAAGGCCTTTGGTCTCACCTTGGTATTAAAGCAGCTCATTTGTGTCTAGGAGAAAACAGGAAACAACTATGAGATCTCATGTTGGATTTTGATTTCCTACGGGTATACAGGTGCTGGTCATAATTAGAATATCATCAAAAAGTTGATTTATTTCAGTAATTCCATTCAGAAAGTGAAACTTGTATAATGTATACATTC
>NW_024040740.1:0-15476 GCF_014851395.1 Micropterus salmoides | reverse complement strand
TTCAAATAAGAGTGTTATAAGATAACTCTGTAAGGCACTTAACAGCAGGATTGAGTTATTATTAGGGATCAAAGGTGAGGGTATTGTCAGGGGGGACCCAGGAAATGGGTCTTTTTATTTCATGTTTCTTGGATTTATATTTTATTTTAACCTTTCCAGCCGGATTCCTTGTAAAAAAAAAGAAAATATTTGAAAATTTGAATTTAATTTGAATTTATCTGGATAACTTTCTGTCAATTGGGATTATTTAAACCTCCTCGGTGCATTCAGGTTCACCTGCAGGAACACGGCCATCTCGGACTCGTCCAGGGTCTGGATGGCGGTCTCCAGCAGCTTGGCGGCGGTCTCCAGGTGGTCGGTGTGCTTCCTCTTCAGACCTCTGATGTAGTCGAGTTTCTCCTGCTCACAGTTGATCCTCAGGGTCATCTCACCTTTCCTCTCCTCCAGCAGAGCGAACAGGTGATCGAACGTCTCGCACACCTTTGACTTCTGTCTGCGTCCGTTTTCCTGAAAACACAGGTGAAGTAAACCTCAGGTACCCGCTGTGACGCTGCATCACCTTCTGAGTTCTGAGATGAAGGCAGGGGGGGAAACAATGCTGTAAAGTAAGAATGCTTTCAAAAATAGACACATTAATAATTTATTTAATTAATTTATCAATTAACAAAATGCAAAGTGAGTGAACAGAAGAAACATCTAAATCAAAGCAGTGTCTGGTGAGACCAGCAGCATCAGCTCTTCAGGTACACCTGAACAAAGTCTTCGAAGGAGCTCAGCAGGTAGGTCCGTCCAAACCTCTGTTTGAACTCCCCACAGTCCTCCTGTGGATTCAGGAAGCCTCAGTTGATTCTCTCTCTTCGTGTGACCCCAGAGAGACTGGATGATGTTGAGATCAGGCGTCTGTGGGGCCACACCATCACTTCCAGGACTCCTGGTTCTTCTTTCAGCTGAACATAGTTCTTAATGACTCTCGCTGTGTGTTTGGGCTCGTTGTCAGGCTTCAGAATGAATTTGGGGACAATCAGAGGCCTCCCTGGTGGAACTGTATCTGCCTGTACTTCTCAGCATTAAGGAGACCATTCATTCAGACCCTCCAGCCCTTTGGTGAACAACCTGCCTTCTGGTGCAGCCAGATGTTTCACATGTTGACTTTTTGGCACCTGTGATTCCTGAAGAGTTGAGTCACTTGGCCTTGTTTCCATAGTTGCAAGTCTTCCATGAAGGCCACCTCTGACCAGACTCTGACAGTAGATGGTGGACCAGGGTCCCACTGTCCTGCAGCTCTGAGCTGATGTCTCTGCTGGACATCGTCAGACTGTGAAGGGAAGTAAGCGTGAGTGTCTTTAATCTGCTGCCAGACGTTTCTGCATCGGTGGTCTCAGCACTGCCCGTTTCTTTGTGCTTCTTCAGAAGAGCTCGGGCAGCATCTGGAAACATCTGCCTGGGAGAGACCTTGCTGATGCAGTATTACTACCTTGTGTCTTGTTGCTGTGCTCAGTCTTGCTTTGGTGAATGACTTTCACAGCAAACAGGAGGGTTCCTCACCAGTTTATTCCTCTTACACAGTGCTTCTGTTTCACTTCATGATTGTGTTTCAGCCTAAATATTGAATCAATGATCATTAGCACCTGTTTGGTATAATAGTTTGATCGAACACTGCAGCAGGTAGTGAAGGCAGCCGAGAGGATCACAGGGACAGGTCTTCCCTCACTGCCATCTACCATCAGTGAATCTACAGATGGGCCTGCAGTGTCATTAAGGATCCAACTAACCCAAAACACAACTGTTCTACCTCATTAAGTTTAAGCATTGGCACCAAACATCCAGACTTCAGAACAGTATATACCCCAGGCAATCAGTGTGATCAACAAATGTCCCCTTTCCACCCCTATCTGTACCCCCACCACAAACATGACATGGGAAATACAAATGGATAGACTGCATCAAGCACTTTATGGAAAGCCAGTAAGAACTTTACACTTAACCACTTAAGGTATTTTATATTGTCTGTACTGTATATGTCATACATCAGCCACAACACTGGACGCGAGACTGAACGCTGAATGCTGTAAATATATTACAGTCACATTCAGAGTAACGTTACTGTCTGTAATGGTCCTATATTATATTTGGACCCCTGGCTTCATGATACGGACTGCTGTTAGCAAACCAACGCCAGCGCCACAAAGCAACCAACACCTGATCCATGCCGCCAAGCCACAGCCAGCTCAGCTTAGCTTACAGTTAGCAGGTTGAATCGCTCTTTGCTAGTAGGAAGTGATCGTAATACTGTTTCACTTTGGCAGCCTATGACAGAAATATGCGCAACAAGTTCAGGTGACCTTCCAACTACATAGCCAGATCAGCCGGAACAAACGCCACCCCAACAAGGCGCTCTGGAGCGCGAATAAACTACTCTTGGGAAACGCTTTCCTTACTCCTTTGCATAGATATCCATCCTCAGGCTACATTTAAGTTACAATCTGTTCACACAAAGTGAATAATACATGTAGAATGCTTCACATTCTCACACACGGTAGTTTTAATAGAGTGAAGTTAGAAAGTGTTGATGGGTGATGAACTCACGTCGACAGCTCTGCAGGTTTCCTCCAGCTGAATGATGATGGCCTGAATCCTCTCGTTGTTCCCAACCAACATGGAGATACAGTCCGTCAGCTCTGCCTGCACACACAGACACATGCATTATACAACTATAAAACATTTAGGGAGGTCATGGAGATACTTGTACACTTTAGTCAATGTGTCTTTTAGAGAAGCTGATTGGTCAGTGCTCCCTCTAGTGGGCTATTGCTTTTACTTGAGAAGCTGCTACCTCACAGTTTAATGTAAAAGTAGCATCTAAATGTGTAAACTCCGTGTCTGTAATGTAAACTCCGTGTCTGTAGTGTAAACCCCGTGTCTGTAGTGTAAACCCCCGTGTCTGTAATGTAAACTCCGTGTCTGTAGTGTAAACCCCGTGTCTGTAGTGTAAACCCCCGTGTCTGTAGTGTAAACCCCCGTGTCTGTAGTGTAAACCCCCGTGTCTGTGGTGTAAACCCTGTGTCTGTAGTGTAAATCCTGTGTCTGTAGTGTAAACCCCCGTGTCTGTAGTGTAAATCCTGTGTCTGTAGTGTAAACCCCCGTGTCTGTAGTGTAAACCCCCGTGTCTGTGGTGTAAACCCTGTGTCTGTGGTGTAAACCCTGTGTCTGTGGTGTAAACCCCGTGTCTGTAGTATAAACTCAGTGTCTGTGGTGTAAACCCCGTGTCTGTGGTGTAAACCCTTGTGTCTGTAGTATAAACTCAGTGTCTGTGGTGTAAACCCACGTGTCTGTAGTATAAACTCAGTGTCTGTGGTGTAAACCCTCGTGTCTGTGGTGTAAACCCCCGTGTCTGTGGTGTAAACCCACGTGTCTGTAGTATAAACTTAGTGTCTGTGGTGTAAACCCACGTGTCTGTGGTGTAAACCCCGTGTCTGTGGTGTAAACCCTTGTGTCTGTAGTATAAACCCCGTGTCTGTGGTGTAAACCCTCGTGTCTGTGGTGTAAACCCTTGTGTCTGTAGTATAAACCCCGTGTCTGTGGTGTAAACCCTTGTGTCTGTGGTGTAAACCCTCGTGTCTGTGGTGTAAACCCTCGTGTCTGTGGTGTAAACCCCGTGTCTGTGGTGTAAACCCTTGTGTCTGTATAAACCCGTGTCTGTGGTGTAAACCCTCGTGTCTGTGGTGTAAACCCTCGTGTCTGTAGTGTAAACCCTTGTGTCTGTAGTATAAACCCTGTGTCTGTGGTGTAAACCTCGTGTCTGTGGTGTAAACCCTTGTGTCTGTAGTAAACCCCGTGTCTGTGGTGTAAACCCCGTGTCTGTGTTGCCTTGGTAAGAGACAGCTTCACCTTCTGTGTTTGGAAGACGTTGTCCAGCGGAGCGACTTCACAGTCTTTATGAGCTCCGAACACTTTACAGAGGGAACAGGTGGGAACGCTGTGGGTGACACAGTAGATGTTGATCTTCTCATCTTCATGTTCCTCACACATCGGCTGATCCTGCTTCTGCTCAGGTTCTGGTCGACTGCTGAGAGAAACAGGCAGACAGGGAGGCTGATCCTGAATCTGTGATCTCCTTGTAGACAGTGAATGCATCTCATGTCAGATTTCATATTGTATTCACCCAGAAGTGTTTGTTTCCCGTGTGAAACAAAAAGTCACTATTGAACATTTTTAATTAATGTAGCTCATGTCAGTTAGTAACGTGACGAAACTTATTTAAGTGAAGACATGTAAGTAATTTTAACCCAAAACAATCTTTTCCAAAGCCTAACCAATTTTCACCGTTTCACAATGTTAACCATCTTTAGTTTTGTTCATTTGACCGCGGAGGCCAACACTACACAAGGTACGCCAAGGGGTCTGACCAAGCGTCCATATGTGATGAGTTGGGAGTGAGAATGTGTTGTTTGAAATAAATCATCTAATTCGAAACAAATAGCTTTTTGAACTGAACATTTCAGTATTTGTAAAGCATAGAGAGACATATTTATGTAAAGAGATATCTTTTAAATTAGTTTATTAAATTATTTAAAGTATTAGTATAAGATTTAGAATGTCAATAAACTTCACATACTTTATTTTTTCTTTTAAATTTAACAAGGACAGAGTTCACTGGACATAAAAACACATATGTAAATGAACGTTAATCTTTTATTGATTTTCCAGATGTTAAAAATGCTCCGTATCATATAACAAAACTACATATCTTATACAGCGAATGTATATAAAGCAGTAGTATTAGGCATGTCAGAGAGTACTGTGTACTGAAGGCCTGTCTAACTCTGACAGTGTTTGAGCACCGTTTGTCCTGAACATGTTTATCAGCCGTCGTCCTGCAGGAGGAACATTACTGAAATAGCCCAGCTGCTGTCTCACTGACCCACATTTAAAAATAGAGCCGGGGTCTGTCTGAGTGTCCCGGCTAACTGCTAACCGCTAACCGCTAACTGCTAACACACACCTGCCACCTTCATCAGAGTCCTGACCAGCGGTAAACGTCCTGCTGACCTGCAGTCAGACAGATCGGGTTCACCTCTGTGTGTTCAGCACATGCTAGCCTAGCTTAGCCTAGCTTAGCCTAGCTTAGCACAAAGACTGAGAGCAGTGGGGGGAGAGGAGTGTGAGAACTGAAGACATGTTGTTGTCGTTGTTGTTGTTGTTAACATGAGCTGAACCGTTTCAACATCCTGAGGTGAAGAAAACTCACACAAACATTTAACAAGTACAATTTTCCAGGTACTTGTATTCTATTCAAGTATTTTCATATACTTTTTCTTTGTACTTCTCTTACTCTACACTTTAGTTACAGATTCAGATGATTAAAACTAAATCATAAATAATGAAGATGTATTATTACAGATGAATCTACTGAGCATGTTTAAAGTAATGAAGGTGTGAACAGGTGTGAACAGGTGTGAACAGGTGTGTGTTACCTGCTGCTTCCCTGTTTGTACATGTCGATGATGTTCTCCACCAGCAGGTTCCTCTGCAGTCCGTAGACCCCGTGTCGATCCAGAACCACCTCATGTCGGCAGGACGGGCAGCGGAAACGACCGCCTGACGTCACCGTGGAGCCGCTCCTTGTGGACAGGTAGGGATTGGACGCCTGCAGGGGGGCGGGGCATCACACAGGTAGAGAGTTTTTAACAGGAAAATAAGCGATTAACTTAAATAAATAAACTTTGTAGAAACAAGGTAAATTCTCTGTCCAGGACTGTGTCTGTTAAATATCTCATTAATGTTATTAGCAGCAGGGAAAGTAATGAAGTACATTTACTCAAGGACCATTTTGAGGTACTTGTATTTAACATGAGTATTTCCATTTTCCATCTGACAGCTGTAGTTATTTACAGGCTAACACAAAATAAAACTCTGAGCAACAATCAACTAGTACGTTGTAGTTTTACTTGAACTATACATTAAGTACTATTTTATGCTACTACTTTTGTACTTTTACTTTAGAAAAAGCTGTTTCTGAACCTGCTGCCGCTGAGAACAAACACAGACCTGTGAGTACTCAAAGTACTGTACCGCTGCCTCTGTAAAGTATTAAGAAATAAATTCCACTTCTCTGCACTCAGATTCTGTTTTTCATTTGTCGTCAAGAGGACAATATTCAAGATAAATAAACAAACACAAGCTCTTGGTTCAGATGTCGGCATCCTGGAGGTTTCAACAGCCGCTGCTGGTTCGACCAGCTTCTAAAGCTCTCAGCTGAGGCCTTCGGGGGCGCTGTCTCTTTAAGGCGGGGGGCGGACCTGTCGTCCTCACCTGTGCGTGTCCTCACCTGGAAGATGTCGTTGGCACACTTGCGGCAGAGGTTGTGCTGGCAGGGCAGGATGACCACGGGCTTGGTGAACATCTCCAAGCAGATGGGACAGATGAGCTGCTTCTCCAGACTCTCCATGATGGCGAGTGTCCCGGGGGAGACAGGCGTCACCAGGACACGATGGGGGAGGACAAGGGAGGCGTCCCAGAGATTAAACAATATAAAGAAATAAAGAAGCAGACGAAGAAGAAGAGGAGCGTTGGAGGCCTGTGGACGGCTGTGAGCAGCACTTGGTCTGTTTTTAGACGCACAGACGTCAGCCGGTGCTGTGCTGACATGCCCTTATATGTCAAAGGTCAGGAGGAGGCGTGATGGGGGGGGGGTGAGACAGCAGAACAGGGTTATTAAAGGCACAGTCCACAGCTTCAGAGCAGGAGGAAGCTGAGCAGGCTGCAGCGCCTCCTGCTGGTCAGACAAACACAGAAAAGGTTAATAAATGGTTAATAAATCATTGACTAATTTATTGATCAGCATTAACAAGAGAAACGTTTGGTCTGGAGGAGGAGTGTCCACAGCTCAACGCTCATAAAGTAACATGTTCTATGTTCTAATGTTGACTTCTCACATCAGTTATACATGTTCTGTGTAGTAGTACTGTACTATATGTGGAAAACAGGAACATGTGTTCTGTAAGGAAGAGAACGTGGAGGCAGTAACAAACCAGCAGACCAATGTCTTTAAAGAAGCCTCATTCAGCAACTTGTGACTTTGTTGTTGGAAGTTGGAATACGAGTCAGAATGGAGACAAGTTCTGATGAACTTAATGTACAGTACAGGCCAAAAGTTTGGACACACCTTCTCATTCAATGCGTTTCCTTTATTTTCATGACTATTTACATTGGAGATTCTCACTGAAGGCATCAAAACTATGAATGAACACGTGGAATTATGTGCTTTACAAAAAAGTGTGAAAACACTGAAAACACGTCTATATTCTAGTTTCTTCAAAGTAGCCACCCTTTGCTTTTTGATGCGCTGCACACTCTTGATGTTCTCTCAATGAGCTTCATGAGGTCGTCACCTGAAATGGTTTTCACTTCACAGGTGTGCCTTGTCAGGGTTAATTAGTGGATTTTTTCCCTTATTAATGGGGTTGGGACCATCAGTTGTGTCGTGCAGAAGACAGGTTGACACACAGCCGACAGCCCTATTGGACAACTGTTAGAAATCATATTATGGCAAGAACCAATCAGCTAAGTAAAGGGAAACCAGTGGCCATCATTACTTTAACAAATGAAGGTCAGTCAGTCTGGAAAATTGCGAAACCTTTGAACGTGTCCCCAAGTGCAGTCGCAAAAACCATCAAGCGCTACAATGAAACTGGCTCACATGAGGACCGCCCCAGGAAAGGAAGACCGAGAGTCACCTCTGCTGCTGAGGATAAGTTGATCCGAGTCACCAGCCTCAGAAATCGCAGGTTAACTGCAGCTCAGATTAGAGACCAGCTGAACGCCACACAGAGTTCTAGCAGCAGACGCGTCTCTAGAACAACTGTGAAGAGGAGACAGCGCGAATCAGGCCTTCATGGTCAAGTAGCTGCTAGGAAACCACTGGAGAGGCAACAAGCAGAAGAGATTGTTTGGGCCAAGAAACAGAAGGAATGGACATTAGACCAGTGGAAGTCTGTGCTTTGGTCTGACGAGTCTGAGATCTTTGGTTCCAGCCGCCGTGTCTTTGTGCGGCGCAGAAAAGGTGAACGGGTGGATTCTACATGCCTGGTTCCCACCGTGAAGCATGGAGGAGGAGGTGTGATGGTGTGGGGGTGCTTTGCTGGTCACACTGTTGGGGATTTATTCAAAACTGAAGGCATACTGAACCAGCACGGCTACCACAGCGTCCTGCAGCGACATGCCATCCCATCCGGTTTGCATTTAGTTGGACCATCATTTATTTTTCAACAGGACAATGACCCCAAACACACAGAAGGAGAGTGATGGAGTGCTGCGCCAGATGACCTGGCCTCCACAGTCACCGGACCTGAACCCGATCGAGTTGGTTTGGCGTGAGCTGGACCGCAGAGTGAAGGCAAAAGGGCCAACAAGTGCCAAGCATCGCTGGGAACTCCTTCAAGACTGCTGGAAAACCATTTCAGGTGACGACCTCAAGAGGATGCCAAGAGTGTGCAAAGCAGTAATCAGAGCAAAGGGTGGCTACTTTGAAGAAAGTACACGTGTTACACAAGACATGTTTTCAGTGTTTTCACACTTTTTTGTAAAGCACATAATTCCACATGTGTTCATTCATAGTTTTGATGCCTTCAGTGAGAATCTACAATGTAAATAGTCATGAAAATAAAGGAAACGCATTGAATGAGAAGGTGTGTCCAAACTTTTGGCCTGTACTGTATACACACACACACACACACACACACACACACACACACACACATAAGTAAATACAGTGCATATATATATATATATACTGTTGGTATATATTTGTATTCAAGTTAATTCAGCTTAAAATGACTAAACACGAGTTCTTCTCTCATGAACAAACTGCTGAGCGCTCACACGACTCGTTAAATAAAGTTTTTAAAGAAAAATCATTTGCAGACTTCCCAGCATGCACTGCGAGCTGAAACAGACCTGATAGAAACATCCTGTGTCTCTTTAACACCCATTACATCACATCCTGCTTGTTCCCTTTCATAATAAAACAAAGTCCATGTTGAAGCTGTAACATGAAGCCAGCAGCTGTCTTTGTTCTGTAAGGAGGGCGCCCCCTGCAGGACAGGAGGACACACAGCACATGACATCACCACATGACATCATCACAGGTGTTGTTACCGGGTTTTATTTTCCAAACAGTGTTTTTACAGCCGTCGAGCTTCATAAAGGAAACATCCAAAGTAAAACATTATTTACATCAACACAGGAGATAAATATTAATGATCATGATTATAGTTTACAAAATATTAAAGTCTAACAGCCTGTTTTAAGCTCCGCCTCTCCTTTATCACTCATTGAATCAACAATCAGAGCGTTAGTTTAATAAAATATAATCTGCAGTTTGATCATTAAAGCAACAGTCTGAGGCGCAGCGCCGTTAAACACACTTCTGTTTATTATGGATCTTAATTTATTTTATATATCTTGTCTGCTAAAAGTATAATTTGGGGGAATTAAATAATCATCTGAAACTGAGAGGAGAACGTCAAACTGTTGCTTCAACCTCAAATCAAGTTATTCAGTTTAGAAATTCTACTTTAGTTCCTACAGTTAGTTACAGCGAGCTGATTTAAGGTGTTTCTATGATCCAGCTGCAGAACGAGTGACAGTTTCACGTGGGTCATTAAAGCAGTGATGCGTTTCCTGTTTCCTGTCAGCTTCATGTGTAGGTGTCTCCGTATCTGCGGTGTCCGTCGGTGATCAGCTGCGTCTTCTCGCTGGCGTTGGTCGGCTGCTGAACGATCGGAGTTTCAAGGTCTGCAGAGAAACAAAGAAACTCGTTCAATTGAAGCTGCTGCTGCTGCTGCTGCATCATCCACAGGCTGCAGCGTTACAAAGGATCAAGAAGTCTGAGGATCAGGGAGTCTAAGGATCAGGGAGTCTGAGGATCAGGGAGTCTGAGGATCAGGGAGTCTAAAGGATCAGGGAGTCTAAGGATCAGGGAGTCTGAGGATCAGGGAGTCTGAGGATCAGGGAGTCTAAAGGATCAGGGAGTCTGAGGATCAAGAAGTCTGAGGATCAAGAAGTCTGAGGATCAGGGAGTCTGAGGATCAAGAAGTCTGAGGATCAAGAAGTCTGAGGATCAAGAAGTCTGAGGATCAGGGAGTCTGAGGATCAGGGAGTCTAGAGGATCAGGGAGTCTGAGGATCAGGGAGTCTAAGGATCAGGGAGTCTAAGGATCAGGGAGTCTGAGGATCAGGGAGTCTGAGGATCAAGAAGTCTGAGGATCAAGAAGTCTGAGGATCAGGGAGTCTGAGGATCAAGAAGTCTGAGGATCAAGAAGTCTGAGGATCAGGGAGTCTGAGGATCAAGAAGTCTGAGGATCAAGAAGTCTGAGGATCAGGGAGTCTAAGGATCAGGGAGTCTAAAGGATCAGGGAGTCTAAAGGATCAGGGAGTCTGAGGATCAGGGAGTCTAAAGGATCAGGGAGTCTAAAGGATCAGGGAGTCTAAAGGATCAGGCAGTCTGAGGATCAGGGAGTCTAGAGGATCAGGGAGTCTGAGGATCAGGGAGTCTAGAGGATCAGGGAGTCTGAGGATCAGGGAGTCTGAGGATCAGGGAGTCTGAGGATCAGGGAGTCTGAGGATCAGGGAGTCTAGAGGATCAGGGAGTCTGAGGATCAGGGAGTCTGAGGATCAAGAAGTCTGAGGATCAGGGAGTCTGAGGATCAAGAAGTCTGAGGATCAGGGAGTCTAAAGGATCAGGGAGTCTGAGGATCAAGAAGTCTGAGGATCAGGGAGTCTGAGGATCAAGAAGTCTGAGGATCAGGGAGTCTAAGGATCAGGGAGTCTGAGGATCAAGAAGTCTGAGGATCAGGGAGTCTGAGGATCAAGAAGTCTGAGGATCAGGGAGTCTGAGGATCAAGAAGTCTGAGGATCAGGGAGTCTAAAGGATCAGGGAGTCTAAGGATCAGGGAGTCTAAGGATCAGGGAGTCTGAGGATCAAGAAGTCTGAGGATCAGGGAGTCTGAGGATCAGGGAGTCTGAGGATCAAGAAGTCTGAGGATCAGGGAGTCTAAAGGATCAGGGAGTCTGAGGATCAGGGAGTCTAAAGGATCAGGGAGTCTAAAGGATCAGGGAGTCTAAAGGATCAGGCAGTCTGAGGATCAGGGAGTCTAGAGGATCAGGGAGTCTGAGGATCAGGGAGTCTAGAGGATCAGGGAGTCTGAGGATCAGGGAGTCTGAGGATCAGGGAGTCTAAGGATCAGGGAGTCTGAGGATCAGGGAGTCTAAAGGATCAGGCAGTCTGAGGATCAGGGAGTCTGAGGATCAGGAGTCTAGAGGATCAGGGAGTCTGAGGATCAGGGAGTCTGAGGATCAAGAAGTCTGAGGATCAGGGAGTCTGAGGATCAAGAAGTCTGAGGATCAGGGAGTCTAAAGGATCAGGGAGTCTGAGGATCAGGGAGTCTGAGGATCAAGAAGTCTGAGGATCAGGGAGTCTAAGGATCAGGGAGTCTGAGGATCAAGAAGTCTGAGGATCAGGCAGTCTGAGGATCAGGAAGTCTGAGGATCAGGGAGTCTGAGGATCAAGAAGTCTGAGGATCAGGGAGTCTGAGGATCAGGGAGTCTGAGGATCAGGGAGTCTGAGGATCAAGAAGTCTGAGGATCAGGGAGTCTAAAGGATCAGGGAGTCTAAGGATCAGGGAGTCTGAGGATCAAGAAGTCTGAGGATCAGGGAGTCTAAAGGATCAGGGAGTCTAAGGATCAAGAAGTCTGAGGATCAGGGAGTCTAAGGATCAGGGAGTCTGAGGATCAAGAAGTCTGAGGATCAGGGAGTCTAAGGATCAGGGAGTCTGAGGATCAAGAAGTCTGAGGATCAGGGAGTCTAAGGATCAGGGAGTCTAGAGGATCAGGGAGTCTGAGGATCAAGAAGTCTGAGGATCAGGGAGTCTGAGGATCAGGGAGTCTAGAGGATCAGGGAGTCTAGAGGATCAGGGAGTCTAGAGGATCAGGGAGTCTGAGGATCAGGGAGTCTGAGGATCAGGGAGTCTAGAGGATCAGGGAGTCTGAGGATCAGGGAGTCTAGAGGATCAGGGAGTCTAGAGGATCAGGGAGTCTGAGGATCAGGGAGTCTAAAGGATCAGGGAGTCTAAGGATCAGAGAGTCTGAGGATCAAGAAGTCTGAGGATCAGGGAGTCTAGAGGATCAGGGAGTCTAGAGGATCAGGGAGTCTAGAGGATCAGGGAGTCTGAGGATCAGGGAGTCTGAGGATCAGGGAGTCTGAGGATCAAGAAGTCTGAGGATCAGGGAGTCTGAGGATCAGGGAGTCTAAGGATCAGGGAGTCTAGAGGATCAGGGAGTCTGAGGATCAGGGAGTCTAGAGGATCAGGGAGTCTGAGGATCAGGGAGTCTAGAGGATCAGGGAGTCTAAAGGATCAGGGAGTCTGAGGATCAGGGAGTCTAAAGGATCAGGGAGTCTAAAGGATCAGGGAGTCTAAAGGATCAGGCAGTCTGAGGATCAGGGAGTCTAGAGGATCAGGGAGTCTGAGGATCAGGGAGTCTAGAGGATCAGGGAGTCTGAGGATCAGGGAGTCTGAGGATCAGGGAGTCTAAGGATCAGGGAGTCTGAGGATCAGGGAGTCTAAAGGATCAGGCAGTCTGAGGATCAGGGAGTCTGAGGATCAGGGAGTCTAGAGGATCAGGGAGTCTGAGGATCAGGAGTCTGAGGATCAAGAAGTCTGAGGATCAGGGAGTCTGAGGATCAAGAAGTCTGAGGATCAGGGAGTCTAAAGGATCAGGGAGTCTGAGGATCAGGGAGTCTGAGGATCAAGAAGTCTGAGGATCAGGGAGTCTAAGGATCAGGGAGTCTGAGGATCAAGAAGTCTGAGGATCAGGCAGTCTGAGGATCAGGAAGTCTGAGGATCAGGGAGTCTGAGGATCAAGAAGTCTGAGGATCAGGGAGTCTGAGGATCAGGGAGTCTGAGGATCAAGAAGTCTGAGGATCAGGGAGTCTAAAGGATCAGGGAGTCTAAGGATCAGGGAGTCTGAGGATCAAGAAGTCTGAGGATCAGGGAGTCTAAAGGATCAGGGAGTCTAAGGATCAAGAAGTCTGAGGATCAGGGAGTCTAAGGATCAGGGAGTCTGAGGATCAAGAAGTCTGAGGATCAGGGAGTCTAAGGATCAGGGAGTCTGAGGATCAAGAAGTCTGAGGATCAGGGAGTCTAAGGATCAGGGAGTCTAGAGGATCAGGGAGTCTGAGGATCAAGAAGTCTGAGGATCAGGGAGTCTGAGGATCAGGGAGTCTAGAGGATCAGGGAGTCTAGAGGATCAGGGAGTCTAGAGGATCAGGGAGTCTGAGGATCAGGGAGTCTGAGGATCAGGGAGTCTAGAGGATCAGGGAGTCTGAGGATCAGGGAGTCTAGAGGATCAGGGAGTCTAGAGGATCAGGGAGTCTGAGGATCAGGGAGTCTAAAGGATCAGGGAGTCTAAGGATCAGAGAGTCTGAGGATCAAGAAGTCTGAGGATCAGGGAGTCTAGAGGATCAGGGAGTCTAGAGGATCAGGGAGTCTAGAGGATCAGGGAGTCTGAGGATCAGGGAGTCTGAGGATCAGGGAGTCTGAGGATCAAGAAGTCTGAGGATCAGGGAGTCTGAGGATCAGGGAGTCTAAGGATCAGGGAGTCTAGAGGATCAGGGAGTCTGAGGATCAGGGAGTCTAGAGGATCAGGGAGTCTGAGGATCAGGGAGTCTAGAGGATCAGGGAGTCTGAGGATCAGGGAGTCTGAGGATCAGGGAGTCTAGAGGATCAGGGAGTCTGAGGATCAGGGAGTCTGAGGATCAGGGAGTCTGAGGATCAGGGAGTCTAGAGGATCAGGGAGTCTGAGGATCAGGGAGTCTGAGGATCAGGCAGTCTGAGGATCAGGGAGTCTAGAGGATCAGGGAGTCTAGAGGATCAGGGAGTCTAGAGGATCAGGGAGTCTAGAGGATCAGGGAGTCTGAGGATCAGGGAGTCTGAGGATCAGGGAGTCTAGAGGATCAGGGAGTCTGAGGATCAGGGAGTCTGAGGATCAGGCAGTCTGAGGATCAGGGAGTCTAGAGGATCAGGGAGTCTAGAGGATCAGGGAGTCTGAGGATCAGGCAGTCTGAGGATCAGGGAGTCTAGAGGATCAGGGAGTCTAGAGGATCAGGGAGTCTAGAGGATCAGGGAGTCTGCTCTACGTCTGCACTCTGATTTTGGATATTTCACATGTTTCACCAGATGGAAACGTCATGGACAGACATATAAAGGGCTTTTCTGCAGGATTAATGGGGTTTGAGGGTAAAAACACATTAAAGTGTACAAAATAACATCTACAGCTTTATTTTTAACATTCACCACAACATTTACCACCGAGGCTGGTTTACAGGGAACAGGGGTTCACCCCGGACTAGAACAGATAAATCAATGAACTATAAATTTTCATTAGTTTTTCTACACGGGTTAAGGGTTCAGAACATTAAAGCCTTAAACCCTGAATTTGTACCTCATTAAAACATGAAGGCTCTTTAAAATACAGGATGATTTAAAGTAATTTGGTCAACTCTGCAGATTTCCATTCAAATACATTCATATTTTACAGTCCGTTAATTATCCCATTAAAATCCTTTCATTACATCATCAATGATCCACGAGTCCACGGGGTCGATAGCGTCTCAGATCGACCTGTTCTCCTCCCAGCTCATCACATATGGTCAAGACCCGTCAACTCACTGGGGAAACCCTGTAGCGTTCTGAAGGGTGGTGTAACATATTTAACAGAACAGGAAGGAGGTGGTTGGGGTGGACAGGTGAGCCAGAAACTGGACTTTCAACCAGGTGTTCCCGTGTGAAACACCGTATGGTTTTAAAAAGTGACGGGTCTTGACCAAGCGTCCGTATGTGATGAGTTGGGAGCGAGAACGTGTTGCGCAGATATGATGGAAATATTTACAGTAACATTTAACCAACAATCAGCTGTGGGACTATCAAAATAAAAGCTCAGAACTTCCTGTGGCCTCACCGGCGTCAGGATCGTTGCGCATCTCCTCCTCCAGATCGTCAGGCGAGACATAGTCTGGCTCCGCCCCCTCGCCTGTGGGCATCGGCTTGAGTTTCCCACAGCAACAGTTGCAGCAGCAGCAGAGACAGCAGCAGCAGTAACATCCGGTCAGGATCCCACAGACCAGGAACAGACCCTGAGAGACCAATAGGAGACACATCAGAGTCCACTGAGGAGGACACCAGGACCAGAAGGCAGGCCACAAGGCCAACACCAGAACCACAAGTCAGACTCCAAAACCAGCACCAGGACCACAAGATAGACCCCAAAACCAGCACCAGGACCACAAGTCAGACTCCAAAACCAACACCAGGACCACAAGTCAGACTCCAAAACCAGCACCAGAACCACAAGTCAGACTCCAAAACCAGCACCAGAACCACAAGTCAGACTCCAAAACCAGCACCAGGACCACAAGATAGA
>NW_024040739.1:0-7713 GCF_014851395.1 Micropterus salmoides | reverse complement strand
CCTGGAAACAGCCAATCACATTCCAGCAGTGAGAGTCAGCTGAGCGGCGCCCTCTACCTGCCGTCAGTGTGATCTGGTGGCGGATGAATAAACCGCAGCAGAGGGTCACGAGTGAAGATGGAAGAAAAGTCTGGTTTATTCTTTTGTCTAAACGTTAATAAAAGAGCTTGAGTCGCTGTTTAACGTGTGTGTCGATACTGAAGTCTTGGGTCCTGGTGGACATGAGAGCAGGAAGTCAAACCCACATGACCTCCGCTGGTTCTCATTATTCTTTCTTTATTCTTTTTCTCCACTAAAAGTGTTTGGGCAGCAAAAACTGCTGCACAAAAACTCACCAAAATTGGCAGGTGAGTTGCAAATTCCACCTACAGCTCAGGCAAAAAGCACGGCCCTCACAGACCTTCTGGCGGAGCTGTAACAACTTCACGTTTTGGCAATTCTCTTGAAAACGGCTTCTTTTAGAGTCGAACTTCTTTCATTATTTTAATCTCTGGATTCATCTGCATCTTTGCTCTTCTGCTCTAAAAATGTCAAATATTATGACTTTTTATCTCTTTTCTCTAAAACCTATTTTTGCGAACTCGTCCCAGACGGTTTCGCCAATCGACCTGATACTTTGGCGGGATCATCTACGGACGTCGCTGATCAAAAGTTATCAAAAGAATGCCCGTAAATCAAAACTAGCTTAAGCTTTTGTCACCAAACTTGACGCCTCTGCTCAGATGCTCGGCCCGAGCTTCGCTGAGCAGTCCAGGGATATTCTTCCACCAGGGGGTGCTAAACTAGCATAAAGTTTATACCTCATAATTTGCTGCATGGATTCGTAAAAATTCCGGTTTGATGTATAAAATTGGGTAATGACTGCTCAAAGTGGGCGTGGCTTATTACAAGAAATGTAAATTTCTAGACATTTGTCATTCCGATCTAAGAAAATCATCCGTACGTCCTCGAGAGCTGAAATATTTTCAGCTCATCCACTGATGTGTGACTAACGTTTGCTTCACTGCAACCTTTGGTGGTTAACATCTATATCTCCACAAGTCTTTCTTCAAACGCTACCAAATTCGACAGAGTCGTTCTCCAGATGGCCGATATCAAGTGTTTGAAAGGGTTTTCAGATCGGTCACACGGTGAGTCTGCAGTGATTCTCAGTATCTTGCTGTACAGGATGCACAACATTTTCTTTTTAACTCAGTTTTGGATCAAATGCCACCAAAATAATTCACAACAAACCCAAAACCAGCAGAATGATGTGTGATTTTTGTCATAATTTTCTCACCTACATCTTGACAGTTGTAGGCGTTTTAAGTTTAAACTGACAAAACTATGTGACATCACCACCTCAACCTGTGAGAAGGTGTGTGGGAACATCAGCAGCTCTGCAGCTCTGCAGGTCCAGGGTTCAAACCCCCAGGTGGGCGAGGCAGACTCGCTGACAGGGGGGGTGTTCAGATCATAGTGAGTCTCAGGTCTCTCTGGATTCTCTGACACTTTCCTCTTAATTTTCTCTCCCCTTTTCACTACTCTGCGTGTGACCGACAGCTTTAGTTACTACTTACCTGTCAGATTTTTTCTTCTGTTCACTCACTTTGTATTTTGTTAATTAATAAAAAGAATCTCAGCTTTCTTACTTTACAGCATTTTTTCCACACCGGCCTGAAACCCCTGGACAGTTCTTTACATGGTTTTCACAGGACAGCGATGCTACAGACACATGACGATCTCATAGACCAGGATGCATTGCAGCAGATTAAAAGCATATAAAGTTAAAACATCTGCAGCAGTAAAATGCAACACGTTAATATTACTCCAGAAACATCAGACAGAGAAACAGTGACAGGAACACGAGTACTTTGACTTTACTAAGGTTTTAAACGCAGGACTTTGTGTATTATTAGTTTAGTTTATTAGTTAACTTAAGTTCAAATCACAAGTTTACATCTCTGACATTTGTGCGAGAGACCTCAGGTGAGTTCTGATCTAAAGTTAAAGAAACAGGTGAGTACTCACAGAGGCCGGCCTTCAGTCTGTCAAACAACAAACAGTTGAAATATTTGAACACCACCAGAGCAGAGACCGACTTCATGTTCATCTGTGGCAGAATCCTCCAGAACCAGAACCACACATGGTCACAATAGAAAGAGGCCGTGGGCTCGGCGTGTAGGAGGAGAGCATTGTGTTCAGCTCAGCAGCAGCTTCATGTCACATGACGGAGAAGCGACAGAACGCTCTTTCATGTTGGAAACAAAGTAAAGCTGTTGCTGCGTGTTTTCTGCCTGAAGGCCGCGGGGCCACATCTCCATAATCTGTGGCTCCAGGAAGGTCACCAGACTGAGGGGCCACGTCACGCTCACGGTGACAATGCTAACCTGCTGACGTTCACTGTCTAATGATGGAAGGACATCAGCTGTGCAGGGGTTTTAGCCCGTCCTCTGCAGAGAGACCACAGCTGACCTTTCCTGTGGCAGAGGAAGTCAGGTGACGTCACATCAGGAGGAGGTGGGCTGGATGGATGAGTCAAGTGAACTCAGGAGCCCGAGGTTCAAGCTCCATGTGAAAGAAAGTCAGAGTTGACGTGTTTTACGTCTCAAAACCCCACCTGAACCTCAGAGATCCCTGGATTTGAACACAGAAGCTACGTCCCAGGATCTTTTTTCCAAAGCACTAAAGGAAGTTCCTGTAGACGGTTTGTTGTATACAAACCCTGCTGGACGCGCAGTCAGGGGGCCAAAGCGCTTCGGCAGCCGGTCAGACTGTAATCGGCGTAGGTCACGCAGGTTAAACTGCCATTTCAGAGTCGTTTCATCTGCATATTAACAGAACACGTGTGACCGCGCCGCAGCTCGGCGGCACCGGACGCCGTGCTGTTTAACTCAGCTGCGAGCCAAGAAGCTAAAGGAAGAAGGAGGCGTTCTTTCCACAGCTGGAAGCCATCAGGCCTGACTTCAGCGCAATTTATACTTCTGCGTCGAAGCGACGGCGTGGCCTCTGCGTAGCGCCCTGCCCTACGCCGTCGCCTGACGTGCACCTCATCAAAAATGTAACTACACGTCGAGTCGACGCGGACCGTCAGCTCTGCGATTGGTCGGCTGGGTAGCCTCGCTACGCCTCCGAGCCGACAGGAAGTGGCCGTGCTTTGAATTAACTTTTACTAGCGGCCAAACGGCGGCTGTAACGCGGTGGATCGATATATTTGACCGTCACAACCCGAGCGAAATGACCAGAACGTGATCCATTCGGTCGGTAACATTTGAAAACGCTGCTGCCGACTAGCGTTTGGGTGTGACTGCAGATTGACGGAGACACGGACGCGAGTATAAATGCGTGGCCCCTACGCAGGAGAATAAATCAAGTCACACTCAGAGAACATGGACTTCTGTAAACGTTGTGAGACCTGCAAAAAGCTTTTGTATTGAAGCATCTGCTAAGAAACGCGAAACTGGAACCGGCAGCTAACGGTCCTGCCGGTGAAGGTCAATCGACGTTCTCTTACGAACGCGTGTGCAGAACAGTAACGTTCGATTTTTTAAAATCGTTACATGCTCGGTAAAAATGATGCCGCTGTTTACACGCGATCCGTTAAAAAGTCGGGGGAGCTGCTTTGTTTTTGATTACTTTGAAACGGCCTGTAGGATCCAGCAGGCCGCAGTGTTCTCAGCTCGGCCGCTCGTTGCCTCCTCAGGTTCACGATTGTTCCACTAAAGTGGATTCATTTCTAAAACGAACAGCTTTCTGTCACTTTAAGGACGGCTGCGGCGGTTGAAAGTAACTGTAACGGGACTGTTTACTTTTAATAGCCAATAATAAGGAAAGTAAAGTTGTTGGTTTTTAATTTAACTCGACACGGCAGCTGGATGTGATCCTCCGTGAAGACAGAGCGCTGCTTCCTGCCCCCTGGTTGGACATCTCGGTGATGACGCTGCACAGAAACCCGTCTATTTGATAAATAGAAACTTGCTCAACCCCCTTTAAGATCCTTGGGACCTTCCAAGACTTGCTGGAACCCTCTACAAGATTCCTAAAACTTTCTCAAAGACCCTGCACACAGGAAGCTCTAGAACATCCTTAAAGATGGCGGACTGGCCTCAAAGACATGAACCTCCATCAGTGTCTCCTGAAACCCCATGAAGAACCTGCTAAAGATACTTGGACATTTGAGACTCTTCAAAGGTTGACCTGATGGTGGCGCTAGATGGAAAGGCAGAGGATCACCAAAGTTCTTACAGTTTACAATATAAAGTCTGTATTTAAAGTGTAACGTTAGGAGAAGAGCTGAATGTGTAAAACGTACAGTGTTATCTGTGAAGTATTCGTGTGTGTAAATAAAATGTGAGGTTGTCTGAAGCAGCTTCACTGACTCTTGATGCCGTCCAGGTCGACAGACATCAGCGTTTCAGCCTCGTCAGCGTCGTCTGCACTCATCACGATGCGACCAGGCGAGACGCCGTTCTGATTGGTCGAGATGGCGGGTGGGTCACTGTGAAGGGGAGGAGCTACTCGTTAGGTGGACTCAAATGCATAAATCCCATGTTTAGTGCTGCAGAGTGGATTTGAGTTTGCAGATCATCAGGTGTGTCGCTCACCTGGTGGGTGTGGTCGTTCGACCTTCCTCTCCATCGTTCTGACTGCAGCACTCTTCCTCGCCCTCCTCTTCCTCCTGGTCTTCTTCTATGGTGGCTGCAGTGTTAGGGGCGGAGCCTCGTCTGGCCTCCTTCCTCCCCTCGCTGGTCCTCTTCCTCCTGCTGTCAGTGGGCGGTTTGGACAGAGGATGATGGACGTGGAGAGAAAAGTGGCGGTGATCTGCAGCAGGATTATATGGATCGTACAGAAATACACGTTACTGTTGTGCAGTAATAATGAGGAGGAAGCAGCCCTCTAACCCTCTAAGCCTCTAGTACATCTTCAACGACCCCAACGACAACCTTTGACCTCAACACCCAGAACCTCCTTAAAACCACCTCATCATAGGACCAGGAGCCTCTTTGAGAATCCATGGAGGTTCCTCCCAGCTGAACCTCAGAGATCCCTGGATTAGAGCGTAGAAGTTCCCTCCCATGATCTATTTTCCAAAGGACTAAAGTAAGTTCCTGTAGGATTAATAGAAACACCCTTAAGGATCTTTGGAACCTTCCAAGACTTGCAGAAATCCCAGAAACTTTCTCAAACATCCTGCAAACAGGAGTAAAAAGAACCTCATGAACCTTCTTAATGACCTCTGGAACATCCTTAGAGGTGGGGACCCCCTAAAAGTGTCTCCTGAAACGCTTTGAAGAACTCTCCTTAACCTTCCCCCTGGGACCTTCTCAGGGTCTCTCCAGATCTCTAGAGCACAGGTGCAGTAAGTTCTTGATAAAGTGGAGCCTCCTCAAGAACAGCTGGTCGTTTCTAAACAGTCTCCAGAATTAAGCTATAAAATATCCTGCTGCTATGGTCCTTTGAACTCCACAGAAAAACAATGAGCAGGAACCTGAATGAATGAGCATGAACACAATAAGCAGGAACCTCAGGAACCTTCTCAGCAACTTCACTTCTAGAAAGTCCTCAAAACACAGGGACCCCAACAAAGACACGTTGGACCTGAAACCTCCTTAAACCCAGAAAAGTACCTGTAAATCCTCCTGAAACACGTTGAGATCAACACTGCGTGGACCTGATCATGGATTCCTTGAACCTGCTTAAACATCTCTTGAACCTGCTGGAGTACTGCCGGTGCCTGAAGTCGTTCTAGACTTCTAGATTGTCCAAACACATATTGAATCTTCTCAAGGCTCCCTGAAACGCCCTTGCCCTACTGGGAGAACCTTTATGACCCCCTAAAGATGCTTCAACTTCATGAAAGACGCCTTAAACCTCGTTATGAACCCCTGAAACCGTTAAGTTTTGGTGTCTCACCCTCAAAGTCTTGTTCAACGTAGACTCTGTGTTTCTCTGGCGGGCTGCGAGCTGCAGGACAAAGGATTTGCTGGAATCCCTGAACATCAAAGACCTTGTTCAGGTCCTCTTCTTCTTCATCACTCTGACAACATGGAGGAGGAGGAGACAGCGGCTGGAGAAGAGAAGAGGAGTGATGAAATGTTCACATCTAAAACTGTAGGATGAATGTGCATCACTGATCAGCACATGTAACCAGTTCTCCAGCAGATGGCAGTAAAAGCTACCATCTCATCCATTTTGGTAACAAGCAGAGTCACACTGCCGGTCTGTCTGTTGGATTTTGTTCATAAACTTTCCAAATAATTCATCACATGTCTGCAAATGAGGCGCTGTGATTGGTCTGAGAGGAACTACAGTTACAGCTCATTTTAGTTTCTGAATGCACCACACATGTTGTAGCACCTGAATGCCCCACACATGTTGTAGCACCTGAATGCCCCACACTGTGTGCTGGTTCACAGGGACAAAAACAGGTTAATGAGATCAATATGATGAAGCTGTTGGGACTCACTGCAGACAGACCGAGGGCATCACTGTGACCCAGAGAGCGCTGGTGGCTCATGGCTCCGTCAGGGGTCAGAGGTCACTGTGTCTGTTCAGCAGGTGAGTTCAGGCAGCAGAACCTGGAGGAAGAAACACTGCAGGTTATCAGGGTTTGGTGAATGAAAGTGAAGTGCAGAGGTCGGCGCCACAGCAACAGGTAAGATTCATTCGGTGTCACGCACCTGACCGTCACACGGTTCCAGGTTCAACCTATGAAGCTCTTGGTGATCATAAAGAGGTCATAGTACCTTACTACCCCACAAGAGCACTGCGCTCCCAGAATGCACCTTGGGTGAGTTTGGATTCAGGAGGCAGACACCACGTCCACATCTAACATCTAAGAGTAGGCTTAAGACTTTCCTCTTTGAGAGAAGGTGAGTCCTGAACCCTGTCAATCTTAGGCCCAACTCGTCACATATGGGCACTTTGTCAAGACCCTTAAGCCTGTTTTTACACGTGTAGGGCTCCGTGGCAATTGGCAATAATAAAATGCAACATCTGTTTAGACTTTCAAAATAAAGCACGTGGTAACGTTGTAAAGCAGTCGCAGTTTGGTTATGTTTAAGAAAAGGTTTGAGTTTAAAAAAAATCAACGTTGACTTTTTTTCCACACAGGGAACAAGCACCCGCCTCCTGGATGAAAGTCCGGTGCCTGACCCATCCTACCACCACGACCTCCTGCCTACACAGACCTTTGAGTTATTTCCTCTAGCCCTACTTTAAGAACCGGTCAATGACCTTAAAGGGTACCCAGTGCGTTAAAAAGTGCTGAGTCTGATGGGGACTCTGCAGGTCACACCGTCAGCTTTAATAATGTGAGTCTGACCAGAAGGAGGAGATGCAGAGGAGAGTGAGTCAGCAGATCAGGTGTCTGAGCCGCTGAGAGAGAGAGGAGGTATTTATAGAGACAGACAGAGAGACAGAGACAGGGAGGTATTTATAAAGACAGAGAGAGAGGCAGTCATCACCTGCAGAACTACTGACGTTCCCATCATTCCCAGCTGCACTCTGTTTACTGCTAATTAGCTGTTGATAGCATGCTAACATGCTAAACTGATGTGGTAAACATGGTGAACATTATACCTGCTAAAAATCAGTATGTAGCATGCTGATGTTAGCATTTAGCTCAATGCACTGCTGTGTATAAGCCTCAAAGAGCTTCTAGCATGCAAGCTCTCATATACATCCTCCTATTCTTTTTGTTTCTGAGAGTCAGACGTTCAGTTTGATTTCAGT
>NW_024040738.1:0-51794 GCF_014851395.1 Micropterus salmoides | reverse complement strand
TTTAATCACCCGCTGCAGAGGCCTCTGGTCCTGGGCTGTGCACATCCATGCCAGTTAGTTGTAAGGCAGAATACTCCTTTTACACAATAAGATAGGAAATAGTTGAACTCAAACCCAAAACCATGACAGCTGTAGTGAGCACGAATCCAGACTGAAACTTATCATATATATTGCTGGATTTTGTTAATCATTTAGCTGTTTAAATACTAGTTTCTCAAGAATTGTACTTAGAAAAGAGACGTTGGCATGAAATTGTTTAGCCCTAAAGGATCCAGGTTCCTTTTCCTTAGGAGAAGTTTCACAATAGCAGTTTTCAGTGCCAGGGGCAAAATACCATTCAGAGGGAGTGATTTAGCTAGCACAGTTAAACATCTTGGAAAGGTGGTGATGACAAGGTCAAGTGCAGGTAGAGGAATTTAGTTGCATAACTTTGTTCCTGAACATTTTTAACAGCAGCAAAATCAATTATAACAGTCTTAGGCAGAGGGAAAGTCTCTAAACACAGAGGCTCATGCACATTCTGGATAAAATGGTTTAGATCCAACCTGATTTTTGTTATCATCCCTCTGAAAGATGCTCTTCATGTTTCAAATTGAGGTGATCAGAGTGGCTTTTGTCAGCCATTTATTACTTTTGTTGATATTTGTATTATTAACACTACGTTACCATTATTTTATCTGTATGTGGAACTTGTCAGTATCACTACATGAATTATACACTAAGTATAAAATCAGTGTGTCTAAAGTAGCACACACTGCATTCCACTGATTTTCCCACATGAAGATCAACATTTTGAGGAGTACCATTCAGCCTGTGAAAAAGCAATAAAATGTCGTCTGTGGCTCTGCAGGACATAAGACACCTTTGAGTTGCATTGTAAGAAATGTAGGATTCGTGTTCTTGGAGCTTGACTCATACCAGGAAGTGAAAGTCAAGATCTCAGCCTCTGTTCCACTTTTTAAATCTGGCTCTTTAAGTGACTCAACTATAGACATGCAATACTAAATTGCACCATTTAGTCTGTAAAGATCCCATAGAGTATACATACCATACAGTACTGCACACTGTACCGCTCACTACAGTCTCCATTAAAGCAAATTCAAGTGTATGTCTGCTCTTTGGTTTTAGATGTTCAGTGCTGAGGCAAGAGAAGAGGCCAAAGACACTGAGGAGGAAGAAGAGAGAGTGGATCCTTCCTCCTACCAAGCTGTACGAAAACACTGACTACACCAACAGAGAGTTCATTGCCAAAGTAATTCGTCTTTTGCTCATTAAAGTCTTATTTTCCCACAGTGTGTTAAAAAAAGTGCCTGGATGGATGAGCTTCCCAAAGCATCAAACAAAGAAGTGGTTTAGGTACTAACCCTGCAGTGAATAACCTGTTTCCACTTGTTGGAAAGAGGCCGCTTCAGTAATTTCCAGTCCTCAGCTGCACCACAATAGGGAATTTGGCCTTTGGCTGAAGGCACATATATTAGACCAACTAAAATACTGAAATAACAATAATCACGAGTGTTTAAGAATCCTTGAATTCTCTCTGTGTGTTTTGTTGTTAGATTCGATCTGATAAAGACAACGATGCAATGTTGAGTATTATCTCTCTGGACGGGAGCTGACAAACCACCCTTCAACATTTTATGGTGGACCATGGCACTGGGTTTGTACGCATTACTGAAATTCTGGACCGGGAGAAATATCCATTCTACAATGTAAGTCTTTCTTTAAATAAGTTGCAAGCCTGTAATGTCCTGTATATACTGAGCCAACTGGGAGAATGGGCTCGGTTTCCCTTAGTCACAAGGCTTTACTGGATGGCACTAAGCTTCCTTTACACATATTTACATAATCTAAATAAAGTTGATTTTTTTAGGTATGTTTCAGCTCCCATGTGTCTAAGTGACAGTAATTTGAAAATGATCTAGATTTCTGTTGACCAAGTTGTACTTTATTGGGGTTAGCTTGTGTCAGAGAGGTGTTGTTGGTAACTGACTTAAACATATAACTATAGCTGCTCATATGGAAATTGATATATCTTTGTCAGCCCAGTGAATGCTGTAACAAGAGAGGATGGGTCACAGATGATGATAAAATCTGTCAGACCAACCCATTCTATTCCGAGGTCGTCAAATACCAACTCTGCTTGTTACGCCCCTCGGCATCTAATACAGATGCACAAGGTAGCCTTTTGCATTCGTGTGAGAGGCCTTTTCAACACGTTAACGTTCTAACCATAACCTGACTGCCTAAGGGCTTTCTGGCAGCTTGGTGCCTCTCATACAGACACTGTATGAGACACTGACAGTGTGACAAAACATCAGTATTATTTGACAACCAGGGAACAAGACTGGGCTTTTTAGACATATTTGCTTATGTTCTGCGTATGACAAAAGGGCAAACACCAAAGAGAGCTGTCATTGCAACAGAAGTTACAGCAAGGTCAGCTAGCTGATTTGCACAAAAAGAGTTAGTTAGAAGGTCTTATACTGTGTAATGTTTCTACTGACTGAAAGTTTGAAAATTGATTTCAAGCCCCATACTGCATGTTATATGATGTAACAAGTACAGGTAAATTGCATTATTATAATGCTTGCCCAGGTAAGTTGGCCGTTTTAGTCAAATCCATTCTATTAACTTTGTGTCTGGAAAAGTCAATTGAATATGCTAACATGAACAACAGGAGGATCAACAAAAACATTGGTGCTCCAGTATAGGCAAGAAAAGTAACAGCAGCAGCAATTTTAGACTGGCATATGTAGACATGCTGATGAGTGCCACTTATAGGCAAGAAGAGTAATACCTGCTGTTGCACCACCTGCAGGCAAACCAGTGTTACCAGCTGCAGTTTTTTTTACATAGCTTTTGTTTTGTGGGTATTCTGCTTACGCACATGTGCGCTATACTGCATTTATTTATTTCAAGAGACATTAAAAGAAAATTGAACAGTTATGTCTTCGGTCCTGTTTACACCTAGCATTAACATTTCTTGGGTGATCTGATCACAAGTGACAGCTCTAAGGACAGGTGTGAATGCACCCAAGACGTGTGTGACACATTGTGTTCCCGTTGCTCAGACCACATTAGCCTGCGTTATCGCTCTGCTTATGTGGTGAAATGTTTTAGACTTGTGAGCCCTGTAAGAACCCTTGATAGAAACTTCTTCTAGAAACATCGAGTGCACTTTTCAATGGATCTCTGGGCACTAACTCAGTCCTCATAAAGTCTATTAAGACTGGGGGCCAATCTGCTGGGACATGTGGTGGAGCAGCAACTGTTCCATTAGGGTCTGAGCTGCTTGTATCTGATGCTGGCTCTACATCTCTGGCTGTGCTCGTACTGGCTGCCTGTGTTTCACCTGGGTCTGTGAGACCTGCTGAAGACGTCTGGACTGGATCTGTGCAGTCTGTCTGGGAAATTTCCTGCTTGAGTTTTTGTGCCAGTCCACCCCTGCTTGCAACATAGGCCTCCATCAGGCCCATTCAAACTGTCTCCCCCAGATTTCTTTAAATACTTTTCAAATATAAATACTTTGCATACTATGACTTCACTGATGCTTATTATTTACTGACAGATGTGCATCCATATCACCCAGTCTGCCCCTCTAATCAATATTTAATAGTTAATAGTCAATCCACTGGTTTCCATCTTGCATTAGTCCAGAATTTTAACTAAACATTGACTGAGAGACAGATAATCACTGTCTTGTTTTAAGGTGCGCCTGCGGGGTGTCATCACATCTGTGTGCTGTCTGGACTGGTCCCACAGATGTTTCTTGCTGGAATGAGTTTCATTTCCTACATGCACATATATGAGCGCATGTTCACACACGATGCAGTTATCGTTTCAGTTCTGCAGTTTATCAAATGTAATAAATAGTTGTATTTCACTCAAAGATTGGTCTGACACAGTCTGGCAAGCAACCAAGACACAGACAGACCATGAGATGCACTGATCAGCTGGGTTAGCAAGACAGAGTAGAGAGATTCTCTGCAGCTGCACATTAACGTTACATGAGTGTTATCTGCTGACATCGGACTTTGAGAGGAGGGAACACAACAAGTTTACCTGACCTGTGGTGCAGTCATTGAGTTTTTCTCTTCTTGTGCGAAGAAGATAGTCCCTCTTCATCCTCTCATCAAAGTTGAAACATTAACACCAGAGGTGGAAAGACTACAAAAATATTCTACTTAAGTAAAAGTGTGATTATTATTATTATTATTATTATAAAAATCTACTCACGTAAAAGTAAAATGTAGCTCATTTAAAATTTACTCATAGATAAAGTTACTTAGTCACTTTTTTAACCTTCTAAAATAACTTATTTATATTGATTTAATATCTTGTACTTCTTATACTTGTTTAATTAAATTACACTCTTTTGCGATTCGATATGGGAACAAAGCCATTTTGTGCTTTCAATTTTAGTTAGTTTGCCGCCAATTCAATGGCGAAAAACACTGACATTTCATGTTATAATGAGAAGTTTGAGATTGTGGTGGTCATTTGGACCACACGGACGAGGTTGCTGATGTACTGTGGTAATTGTGTCGACTCATTTCCGTTTCTGGTGTGTTGGTACCGTGTTGTGCTGGTCTCGCTAAATACCAGTTACATTTGCTAGATTACAGCAGCCAACTGTCTGCTAAACACTTATTCTTACAGTAATTTTGCCTAGCCATAGTTAAGTGCATCCCTGGGGCCAGAGCGGGCGACATTGAGTCTTATTTGAAACTGCTGGCTAAGGATAAACGTAAATACAGTGAGATTGTTATTCACATCAGCGGTAATGACTCCCGGTTACGCCGATCGAAGGTCACTAAGATTAATATTGAGTCGGTGTGTACATATGCAAAAACAGTGTCGGACACCGTAGTTTTCGTAGGTTGTCGAGGTGGTGTCCAGGAAATGATGTGGGCTTTGCAGATCATTGGCAGGCTTTATGGGGAAGACCTGGTCTGATTCGGAGAGACGGCATCCATCCCACTTGGGAAGGAGCAGCTCTCATTTCTAGAAATCTGGCCAAGTTTATTAGTGGACCAAATCCATGACAACCCAGAGTTGAGACCAGGAGGCAGAGCAGTCTAACACACTTCTCTGCCCTTCTAATTCAGCAGTTACCCACCCAAAACCCAACGCAGAGTCACAGTCTAACACACTTCTCTGCTCCTCCATTTCAGGAGTTACTTAGTGAAAATCCTATAGTGACGGTGTCTGTCCCCCGACCATCGAAATTATTTAAATCAAAGGTAAACAGAAGAGGAGCTGTGCATAAAAACCTCATAAAATTAAAATCACAAGAGCAATAGTGCAAACTAATAGGAAAATTAAATGTGGACTCTTAAACATCAGATCTCTCTCTTCTAAAGGTGTACTAGTAAATGAACTAATATCAGATTATATTGATTTATTTTGTCTTACTGAAACCTGGCTGGTGATGGAGAATATGTTAGCCTAAATGAATCCACCCCTCCCAGTCATATTAATACTCACATTCCTCGAGACACAGGCCGAGGAGGTGGAGTTGCAGCTATCTTCGACTCTAGCCTATTAATCAGCTCTAAACCTAAACTAAACTATAACTCATTTGAAAGCCTTGTTCTTGGTCTTTCGCACCCAAGTTGGAAATCACTGCAACCAATTCTCTTTGTTATAGTGTACCGAGCACCTGGCCCGTACTCTGAATTCTTATCTGAATTTGCAGAGTTTTGTCAACTTTAGTCCTTAAACGGACAAAGTTATTTTAATATTCATGTGGACGTTGAGAATGACAGCTTCAGTACTGCGTTTATCTCTCTGTTAGATTCCATTAGCTTCTCTCAGAGTGTTCATGAACCAACTCACTGTTTTAACCACACCCTCGACCTTGTTTTGGTGTATGGTAATGAAATTGAACATTTAGTGGTGTTCCCACAGAATCCCTCTTTGTCCGACCACTGTTTGATAACTTTGAGTTTGTATTGCTGAACTACACGCCATTGGGCAAAAACTTCTATACAAGATCTCTGTCTGATAGTGCTGTAGCTAAATTTAAGGATGCGATTCCATCAGCTCTAAATTCATTATCAAGTCATGGATCTTATATTGCATTTCTGTCAATCAGAATCATCAGAAATATTACACACTGGACCTTTAATAATAAAAACCGTAATTTCAAAACTGCATTTTGTGTTTACTTTTGTTATCTTTGTCTAATATTTAAATTTATTTGATAATCTGATACATTGCAGTGTGACTAACGTGCAAAAATAAGAAATCAGGAAGGGGCAAACACTTTTTCACAATACTGTAGTTAATGATGAAAAAGGTGATCCTGATCTGTGATGCACTTTACAAAGCAAGGCTAGACCTGCTCTATGAAAAGTGCAGTGACATACCTTCTGTTATGAATTGGTGTTATATAAATAAAACTGACTTGAACTGAAACTTCAAATAATGAAACTTCAAATAATGGAGCTAGACTGTCAGCACAGTGAGGGCGGAGCTTTATCGTGGGCACACCTGCTACATAGACATATTAACCAAGTTTACGCGACCCCAGACTCACTCTGAAAGGCCACAGAGTCTGTCTGCTTCGCTGCTGCCGGAGCAGCCATTCTACTAAATGTCTTTGCTTACACCGGAAGCACAGCAGTGCGTCCATAGACTGAGTGCGTCCAGGAAGCGTCCCAGCGTCAAGCAGCACAACGCAGATGAACCGGGCAGGAAGTCAGACACAGAAACGGCAGAGAAACTGTAAATTTTCAAAACAAAATACCCGTTATAGACTTCCGATCGTATATCAACAATAAACACACTTAATCATTGTAGAAGCACAAAAACAAGCACTAATCACCAAACCAACAAAATCTAAACATGTCGGCAAAGTCTGCTCTTATTCTGAAATGCTCCCTTGCTAGATGCACGGACCCATAAAGATGAGAAAGGAGAGTTAGCCACAGAGAGCTCTGAAGAATGTAGTAGAAGCACAAAAAGGACAGTTAAAACAAGTCATTAACGTGGGGCAGTGGAAGCTGATGCCGTAAATAAACTGCTATACACACACAGCCTACGCCCCTCCCTCAAAATTCCCATGATGCATGAGGGTGAAGGGAGGTTTGTTAAAATGTGCTAATAAGTTTGCCATTTGTTTGAAATACAAATGTTACTTTATGATTTTTGTTTATTAAAATGTATCTCCTTGGAATCTAGTGTGTTTGTTGGTAATTGTCATTCTTGTGGTGGTTTACCATTGAAACTATGAGTGAACGGACTGTTTCTTTTGATAAGAGCTGAGCTGCAGCACGTGTTCTGACAGGAACCAGGAAAAGAGATCACATTTCTTAGTTATGCTGCTATAGGCCTAGACTGCCGGGGGATTTCCCATGATGCACTGAGCTCCTCTCTCCTCTACTTTCTCTCCCCTCTGTATGCAACCTTATCCCATTATTGCATGTTACTAACACAACTTCTCCCCTTTCTGGTAGTCTTGTGCTTTCTCGTCCCTCTCCTCTCTCCTCCTATCACTTCCTGCAGGTTTTCTGGCTCTGGAGCTGTGGAGTCTGGAGCTGTGGCTGCGGGTCACCTGCTGCCCCCGTGTTCCTGCTCGACACCCTCTGCTGCAGAGACTATTTTTGCTAGTCTTATTGTTATTATTGTTATTATAATCATTAACATTACGATGGTTACCATTAACACTATTATAAATATCTGTACCATTTTTCATTTAGTCTATAGCAACATTACCTTCACTGTGTGTACCTCTGTGTGTATATTGTGTAGGCTGCCTCCCTCCCCTCTCTCTCTCCTTACATCTCTCTCTCCTTACATCTCTCTCTCTCTCCTTACATCTCTCTCTCTCTGTCTCTCTCTCTCACCCCAACCGGTCGAGGCAGATGGCCGCCCACCCTGAGCCATGGTTCTGCTCGAGGTTTCTGCCTCTTAAAAGGAAGTTTTTCCTTGCCTCTGTCGCCTAGTGCTTGCTCTTGGTGGGAACTGTTGGGCTTCTGTAAATAACATCACAGAGTACGGTCTAGACCTGCTCTTTTATGAAAAGCGCTGTGAGATAACTGTTGTTGTGATTTGGCGCTATATAAATAAAATTGAATTGAATTGAATTGAAGCTGAACTTCATAGTCCACGTAGTGGTCCCTGGGTCGGCTGCTCCCATGCACCCACACTACCTCCGCTTATGCTGCTGTATGTATTCCTGGATCTTTGTTGTTTCATCCTGGACAGTGATCTTGACACTCACTAGCCCTCGGCCTCCCCCCCTCCGCTTAGTGTACAGTGTCAGGGTGCTGGATTTGAGGTGAAACCCTTCATGCATTGTGAGGAGCTTTCTTGTCTTGATGTCATTGGCCTATCTTGTAGGTATTTGGCTGGGGCGGACATCCTTGCTACCTCCTCATGATTTCCGTTAGCCTGCGGGGCCCCAAGGTATTTGTAACTGTATTTACACTTTGGATGGTTCGGTGGAGAACATGCGGTTACAGCCCCTTAACTGTTAGTATAGTTGGCGGCAGAATATGTAACCCCCCCCACACACACACACACATACACAAAAGAGCAGCTATAGGAAAGGACAACTGTAAGACTCATTGCCTGCAGGTGGCGCAGATTGGCAGGTGTAGAACTGGCCTCACACAAAGTGAACAGCTCCAACTTGTGGAGAATCTATAGCCACATGAACAGCAGTGAGTCAATAAAAGGCAGAGCTATACATTTGAGTTTTAAGGTTCATTCCTGACCTTAGAACTCAAGTTCCACTTGATTTTTTCTTTAGCGTTCAGCCACATCTTGTGTCCTTCATCAGATGGAGTTTGCTCAGTTGTGATGAACAACGAGATTCTGCTGAAAAGCTCTGGAAGAAATCTTGGTGGTAGGACCCTGGTTAAAAACTTGAGATGTTGCTGAAGGTATAGGAGTAAAACTAATAACACTGAATGGAGAATTCTTTGATGAAAATTGTCTCATCTCTTCATGTAATTCATGCAGCTAACAGGGGTCGCTAAATACAGAAATGGAACCATAGCAGAGGATGACGTCCCACTAATGTCATAGTCCTGGACCAGAATGACAACGTTCCTTATTTTGAGCTACATACTGGCAACATCACAGAGGCAAGCAAAGAAGGTACTGTCAGACTTTAAATGCGTATTTCTTCACACTTCTTGTGCCACAAATCAGAGTTTAGCAACATTTAAATCAGAATGTGATAGGTTGTTTATGCTTCCAGCACTGTTAATCAAATCTGATCATACCACACCTACACATTCCTATTATAAACACATTGTCTGAGTTTAGTTTAACTCTTAATAAATGCTGTCTAAAAGATGTTTTTTACTAAACTTTAACAATGGTTATTTGTTATTCAGTCACAAATATTTCATCTTGCAGAGAAGCACTTCAAATTTGAAACCAAGTTTTCACAGGCTTTAACCTGAACTATTATGCTTTCCCTTATTTTCTGTCATATATATATAATGTTGCAATGTTGGATGTTCATATTAAACAAAAGTTTCAAGTAAATTAGATAATGTATGTAAAAGTAATCCCTTTGAGCAGAAAGCTTTAGACTGCTCTGAATAGTATTTTTTTTCTACTTTTGTTCCGTGCCGACAACAGGCACAGATGTCCTTATGCGTTCAACTGCTCATGATCTGCTCAATGCACAGCACGCCCACCAAATACATCCGAACAGTCTGTCTCAGTATTCCATCGCTCTGCTCATAGTGCTTCCTCTAGCGCTGACACTAAAACAAAGTGTGGAGTAGGGCTGACCCCAAATAGTTGAAGATTCGATGCTTCGATGGGTGGAGCCTGATTCGACTGTCAATCTCACAGTCGAAGCTTGGCAGCGAAACGAGCATCATGCCGTTTTGGCAATATGGGGGTGCTCAACATCTGATTTTACATAGAACTACCAGTTTTCTCCCTATAAGTTAATATGCAGCCTATTACATTATACATTTCAACATTTAATGATGTAAATAAACATATCAGTGCGCATGTGGGATTCAGAGAATGTCTAGTACACTAGAGCTGATTCTGTTCATTAAGCCTTACAAAGAAGTGTTGCATCAAAGAATGTCCTGTAACTTGAGCTAAAGTTAACAGGAAGGGTTTTTTGTATAATGTAATTTAACACTAGAACTTAGGGTTCGTTGTATACCTGTAACCGCCATAAAAATGCCGTGATTTTGTGATTATTTCTGCTACATGTTGCTCCAACACACTTTGGGAATCATTCAGCACCTTGGCTGTGCATTTCCTATAAACACCATCCCCATATTTCAGGCATTTACAGAATGTTTATTCTATTTTATTCATTGTCTTCACGTGCAGGTCGTTTGCTTGCGCTGCGGATCTATGAAGGACACGTTCACACATGGCGGCTCTTTGAATTTAAATGCAGCATACAATTTACAAAAAAGACTGACTGTTGTAGTGTTTTATAGGCGGTAATAATAGCCTCATAATCTCAGCTAGTTCTTGCTGTTGTGCTTGTTTTTTCGGACTCCATCGGGCATCCAGAGAGTAACACACAGCTACAAAAGTTTGAAAGTCCAATAGTAGGCTATTTATTTGAAATAAACAATTATTATCCATTCCAAAATTCATAGTAGATTTTGACCCAACGGAAAATATGTATAATGATCACTTTTACTAAAAAATACACAGCACTGAAAAAATTATAGCCGGTCAAAAAGCATACGAGGGAGCCGCACGCTCTCTTGAAGGGACCGTAGAACACACCTCTATCACAGGGAAAAACTAGGCTACTGCAGCATTAGTTTTGATGATCATGTAGCAACACAAAATCTATGAGCAGCGGCTTTTATGCATATTTACTTCATTCAAGTGGATCGCTGTCCGATAATGACCCGTCAGATGCAGAATCAACCCAGGACACATTGCTCAGCCCCCACCGTCAGACTCTCCTTCACTCAATGGGCTGAGCAAGTGTAATGTCTACAGTGGGAAAGACGTTGCCAATAGCAACATAGAATGTTTATCTAAACACGCGACATGAACAGCGCTAAAATGACCGCTGGCGCTTATAGGTATAAATGCCCATTTTTTAAATCTGGCTTTATATTGACATTTTTTAACAATAGGGGGTGCTATATAACACACTTTTAGAAAAAGTCAGAGACTGGGCATTGGCAGTTCTAGTGTTAGTAAAACTATAACTAAGTTACTGAAACATACTAAATCATTACATTATATACTAAACAAGACACTTTGAAAGCTTGAACATTGCCTTTGTCTCTATTGACTGGGATTGAATGTACCCCTTTGACAAAACAACTGGCCCCCAGCCTAGCCCCCTCAATAAGATTGGTCTAGAACCGCCACTGGTTGTGAAGGAAAGTTGGTTCATTTCTTAATGGACAGATGGCTGTACTTGTTTCTAAAGTAACCACTAACTACTGCTAACAGTAGCTAGTAGTTAGCTCAGTTAGCTGTGCAGCTAGAGGCCCATTAGCAGTTAATCATTTTGTACACTGGCCCCTAGAAACCCTACACTCAGGCAGCATCTACCATTTTTCCAACCAAATTTTTGTTTCATTTGTGGTCTGATAAACAGTAAATTCTTTACATTCAGTTCAACGTCACTATTTTATTCCCAGCAAGCCTTTAAGTCCTCCCCAACCCTGCAAGGAAATGGGGCCCTCGACAGGGTAGAGACATCCAGATCTCTGGCATCGTTTTTCTTGGATCTTGCTTTAGAGCCAGACAGCACCCAGACTTCCAGCCTCCAACCAAAAAATCTGTCTTCTAGTACTGAACCTGCCAATTTCCAGCCAAATCCTTTCCTAGAGCCACCCTCCAGAAAGAAGCGTGTCTCTCTCCATCTTTGTGTCTCTCCGCTACCCACTCACCACTGCCTTGTGCAAATGAGGTCCTGCTGCCGAGCACCACAGAGACTGAACTGCCGACACCAGCTTCTGGTTTCCCATCTGTCTCCTGGCCGTACTCCGAACCTGCTCAGTCCTTCGATCCTGCCTGACGTCTGCCTGAAGTATCCTGCTTCCCCTCTGTCCAGCCCTCAGGTTGTCCACCAGAGTACTGCTGCTCCACCCCTGTCCAGCTCTCTAGCAATCTACAAGAGAACACAGCTCCCTGGACACTTGCCCCTTTCTTTAGTTGCCAATGAATTTATCCTGATTACTACGACGACTGATTGGTATTTCTCTTAATGACCAACTGCACAATGTTAGCTGAGTTGAGCTAACATTAGCCATGTTGATCATGTAGTGTAGGAATAATCAAAAAATAGTTTGCAACTGTAAAACTATTGTTTTGGAATTGTGTTGAACCACAAAATACAACTCATCTTCTTTGTAGTAAAATGATACCAGTGATGATTAACTGGAACTCAGAGTGTTTAGTGCACATGCAAGCAAAGGAATTACTGGGGGAACAGACACAAGCAGACAGATCACGAATACACTAACAACGAACACAGACTGAAGCAAAAATAAAGCAGAACTCAGATTAGACATGGGCAAAACACCACTAAACACCAGCTGATGGATAATAACCAGACAAACAACAACATAGACTACATAACAGATACAGAAGAGACTGAAATAACAAAACTAAGAACTAAACAAGGCAGGCAGGCACACAGCATGACAATGTTTAAGCTTTTTACACTTAGCAGCCCATGTTGGTTTTCCTGACAAGAAGGAACCTTAACCCTAATGTCTGTACTCTCCTGGAAAGAAACTTATTTTTGGAGCTGCATGATGATACAACAAACAGTATACTGTAAGGGTTTAAAGTATATTGAGTAGGATTTTCCTTCAAAACAATGTATAGACTCAGTGTTGCGCTGTCTGCAACTGCAGAGACACAGCCCTCTGCCTGTATGTTCTTATTATTTTGCTGTTGGGGACGTTTCTGGGCATCAGCAGTGCTAAGGCTCTGAGATCGGGACTCTATAAAAATGTAGCAAGCAGGTTCCAGTCTCTCTCCTCTGATCTCTGTCTGTGACCTGGATGTATAGAGCTGCAGGTCTGTGTGTCTGTCCGACCGAGCTACACACTCAAAGACAGGATGAAGCATGGCTTCAAACGCAGTTGTGCGGAGGTGTGGCCGTGTTTATTTGTGTTTAGAACATAATTGCAATGAAAATATCAGAAAATAGAGGGTATGCGCATGACGTCACAGAACGCAGTTACGCTCACTGTGTGTCAGAAAGATGAGCAGCAGTGTTAGCTTGAATCAGCGAAAACCCAAACAACACATCTAATATGGGAAAGAGCTGGACCACTGGTTCTTTGGTAAGCAGTAAGGATCACTTTCGAGTCCAACTACCTTTAATTTGACCAAATAATCACTTGTACTCTACTTACTAACATGGTAACAGATGTTTTGCCACTCAGTCCAGCGTGTTCTGGAAGGGTAAGTGACATCAATGCATACCCTCTATACAAACGGTAGCTCAGTTTTAATCTTGAGAAGCTGCAGAGCTGCAGTCTCTATTTATTAGTCAGTGTAACTTACACCAGTGGTTCTCAAAGTTTTTCATGTCAAGGACCCCTAAACTGACACAAATTAGACCACGGATCCCCATTTGATAAGATTTTGTCCCAGGATCGCACATCTGATAGGATTTTGGCTTTTAGATGTTTTATTCCAGAAAGTGTATGAAATCCATTACCAAAATAGTCATGCATTCAGTCACTTTGTTACTTATGGATGGAAGGTATAGAGAAAATAAATGATCCCACGTTGTGCTGGGAACACCCTGGGACCCCCTCTAGGACCCCTGGGAGTCCCCAGACCCCAATTTAAAAACCACTGACTTACACTGTACATTTACAGCTTAATTGAAGCTTATTGCTGACCTTTTTTCTGCACTGCTCACCTGCCATTCATCTTGTGCCCGCCAACAATTGCATGCACATCCATAGTAAGTCCTTTTGTTTTTAGTTCCCTCCGCTGCTTTCTCACTGATTAGACTTTTACACTCACTCACAAGTTATATGTTTTACTTTTGAGATGAATTTTTTTGCTTCAGTTAATTTTGTTCTCTCTCAAATTCTTATTTCTTTTTGTTTGATGACCTCTTGGTGGTAAATTAGCACAAATCAGATTCCATATAGGCTATATGGTTTTTACTCAAGATATTTTGTTAATTTTGGAAGTTTAATATTCTGTTGTTTAAAATGCTACAGAAAACCATCCACAGATTACTGGTCACAAAGATCCCTCTGTAGTTGTTTGGGTCAGATTTATCTTCACTCTTATGGATGGGAGATATAAAACCTTGGCTGCGGTCAAAAAGTCTTTTTTACTTAGGAAGGTTCCTAACTGAGTGAAGTGACCCCGAAATATTTCCAAGGCGGTCATAATAAGAGCTGTTTGAATTCTCTAAAAGCTAAGGAAAGGTGACTCAATGCTTCCTTTCTTATCTCTTTTAGCATAGGGTACACCGGACCATCCTTTACGAAAGGATAGTAGATAATGCCGTCCCACAATTCCTTGCGGTAGCAACTTTTAAAGCGACACATGTTTTCAAACAAACGATAAAATCCATCGACCACATTTAGAAAAATCCTTGCAATACAGACGCACATTATGACACCTGAAAGAGACTCTCATAATGTCTTCTTTTCTTTGGTTTGTTTTCTGGTATTTGAATTTTCTACAATAATCCATAAGAAATCCATCAACCATGACGGACGGATAAAGGACGTCAATCACAATGTAAGATACGGTTTGCTATTAAGCCTTCTCTCTTTTATGCCATATCTTGCTAATATGCATATGTCTTGAACTGTTAATAATAACCTATATGTGACGTATATGCGAGCTATGTTACTAACCTAAAATTATCAAAGTTAGGATAATGTTGAAATGTGTAGGCTAACATTATATGCTCAGTTGTGATTGTGAGCAAGCATTCTCAATGTGCCAACCGTTTCCATTATTTGGTGACTGGTACTGAAGTAGCCTAATATTCCACCATGTTGTTCACCTTTAGACGGCCTACATTAAAACAACAAAGCAGTGTCCGAGATGCGCTTTTTGTAGTCCATCTGTGTGTAGCCCTGGCTAAAATACTTTTGCCAGTATAATTTATTTATTTTATTAAATGAAAGATAATGCATAATTACTATAAAATACAAATCATTAAAAAGTAAGTAACTTGAAAAACAGAGAAATCTTCAAGAATGTCTTTTAAAAAGTCTGCATGTTTTTATTAATTATTAAAATGTTTAAATAAGGTTTAAGAATGTTAAAAAAGTTGAATGTTGCAGTTCATTTGAGTGTGTATAGTTTGTATGATGTGTACAGGAGACAGCACATGTGAGAAGTATGACAACCCAAGTGATGAGCAGTTGATATGTCAGTCGTTGTTTTTCTGTACCCTGATTGGAAAGTATACCGTGGACAATCAATCCAAGTTCATTCCCAAGTAAAGGGGTGGGACTTAACGGTAGCTGACTCAGATCCCAGAAATCAGAGAACGATAGAGACGTATTCACGCAGTGGATGTAAACAGTAGACATTGTAGGAGAGCAATTTGTTCCTAACCTGTGGGTGACGACCAGTTATCCTGAGTGTTGGACTTTTCTGATCTTCGAGAGGTAATTTCAAGCTTGTTTATGTTTATTTGTATGGTGACTGAATGTTACTGTTACTGTTACTGTTACAGTCCCACCCTGAACACATCTACATGCAGACATTCACCATTCAGTCATAACGCCATTTACTGGCAACAGGAAGTGATCTTTACCGAAGCAGCCCTCGCAGCATGTTTCACCTACATGTATGAAATTTCTGTGGTACGTGTATCTTGTCCAAACGCACAAAAAAGCCTCTTGGAGCGATGCCCTAAAATCAACAGGAAGTCGGCCATTTTGAATTTTACGTCAAATTTTGGATGATTTACACACTTCGTACTTTAACGAACTCCTCCTAGGGATTTAGTCCGACCGACCTCAAATTTCTGCTGTCCCTTCTAAAGGCATTGAAGATGAAAAGTTGTGCTATTTGCGAGTTTTCGTCAATGGGTGTGTCCGTGGCGTGGCGTCAAAGATCAAGTCTTCGCCATGACACGGAAGTTGTCGTAACTTCAGTGTACATGCTCACATCTGCACCAAACTGTACATGTAGGATGAGAGTCCCGCCCTGAACACATGTACATGCTGACATTCACCCACAGTTATAGTGCCACCTGCTGGCAACAGAAAGTGACTTTTAACGAAGCAGCCCCCGCCGCACGTTTCACCTACGTGCACGAATTTTCTGTGGTACGTGTATCTTCTCCAGACGCACAAAAAAGTCTCTTGAAGCCATAGCCTAAAGTCAACAGGAAGTCGGCCATTTTGAATTTTATGTCAAATTTTGGATGATTTACACACTTCGTACTTTAACGAACTCCTCCTAGGGATTTAGTCCGACCGACTTCAAATTTCTGCTGTGCCTTCTAAAGGCATTGACGATGAAAAGTTGTGCTATTTGCGCGTTTTCGTCAATGGGCGTGTCCGTGGCGTCGATGATTCGCTATGAAACAGGAAGTTGTTGTAACTTCAGTGTACATGCTCACATCTGGACCAAACTGTACATCTAGGATGAGAGTCCCGCCCTGAACACATGTACATGCCGACATTCACCCACAGTCATAGCGCCACCTGCTGGCAATAGAAAGTGACCTTTAACGAAGCAGCCCCCGCCGCATGTTTCACCTACGTGCACGAATTTTCTGTGGTATGTGTATCTTGTCCAGACGCACAAAAAAGTCTCTTGGAGCCATAGCCTAAACCCAACAGGAAGTCAGCCATTTTGAATTTTACGTCAAATTTTGGATGATTTACACACTTCGTACTTTAACGAACTCCTCCTAGGGATTTAGTCCGACCGACCTCAAATTTGTGCTGTGCCTTCTAAAGGCATTGAAGATGAAAAGTTGTGCTATTTGCAAGTTTTCGTCAATGGGCGTGTCCGTGGCGTGGCGTCAAAGATCAACTCTTCGCCATGACACGGAAGTTGTCGTAGCTTCAGTGTACATGCTCACATCTGGACCAAACTGTACATGTAGGATGAGAGTCCCGCCCTGAACACATGTACATGCTGACATTCACCCACAGTCATAGCGCCACCTGCTGGCAACAGGAAGTGACTTTTAACGAAGCAGCCCCCGCCGCACGTTTCACCTACGTGCACGAATTTTCTGTGGTACGTGTATCTTGTCCAGACGCACAAAAAAGTCTCTTGGAGCCATAGCCTAAACCCAACAGGAAGTCGGCCATTTTGAATTTTACGTCAAATTTTGGATGATTTACACACTTCGTACTTTAACGAACTCCTCCTAGGGATTTAGTCCGACCGACCTCAAATTTGTGCTGTGCCTTCTAAAGGCATTGAAGATGAAAAGTTGTGCTATTTGCAAGTTTTCGTCAATGGGCGTGTCCGTGGCGTGGCGTCAAAGATCAACTCTTCGCCATGACACGGAAGTTGTCGTAACTTCAGTGTACATGCTCACATCTGGACCAAACTGTACATGTAGGATGAGAGTCCCGCCCTGAACACATGTACATGCTGACATTCACCCACAGTCATAGCGCCACCTGCTGGCAACAGGAAGTGACTTTTAACGAAGCAGCCCCCGCCGCACGTTTCACCTACGTGCACGAATTTTCTGTGGTACGTGTATCTTGTCCAGACGCACAAAAAAGTCTCTTGGAGCCATAGCCTAAACCCAACAGGAAGTCGGCCATTTTGAATTTTACGTCAAATTTTGGATGATTTACACACTTCGTACTTTAACGAACTCCTCCTAGGGATTTAGTCCGACCGACCTCAAATTTGTGCTGTGCCTTCTAAAGGCATTGAAGATGAAAAGTTGTGCTATTTGCAAGTTTTCGTCAATGGGCGTGTCCGTGGCGTGGCGTCAAAGATCAACTCTTCGCCATGACACGGAAGTTGTCGTAACTTCAGTGTACATGCTCACATCTGGACCAAACTGTACATGTAGGATGAGAGTCCCGCCCTGAACACATGTACATGCTGACATTCACCCACAGTCATAGCGCCACCTGCTGGCAACAGGAAGTGACTTTTAACGAAGCAGCCCCCGCCGCACGTTTCACCTACGTGCACGAATTTTCTGTGGTACGTGTATCTTGTCCAGACGCACAAAAAAGCCTCTTGGAGCGATGCCTAAAATCAACAGGAAGTCGGCCATTTTGAATTTTACGTCAAATTTTGGATGATTTACACACTTCGTACTTTAACGAACTCCTCCTAGGGATTTAGTCCGACCGACTTCAAATTTGTGCTGTGCCTTCTAAAGGCATTGAAGATGAAAAGTTGTGCTATTTGCGAGTTTTCGTCAATGGGTGTGTCCGTGGCGTGGCGTCAGAGATCAAGTCTTCGCCATGACACAGGAAGTTGTTGTAACTTCAGTGTACATGCTCACATCTGAACCAAACTTTACGTGCTTGATAACTCTCCCACCCCGTTATGGAGGACCGATCCTGACACAGTCAGAAATAAATACAGAAATAAATAAATGCTCAATAAATAAATAAGCATCCAATTAAATACACAAAAAAATAAAGTAAATAAATAAATGTAGGTAGTAATTAAATTATACAAGGAGACATAAATGTTATATTTTAATTAGTGCCTTTACTTATTCACCTTTGTTATAATTACCTTATTTGTTTATTCAACTTTATTTATTACTAATTTTTTAATGTATTTATTTATGTGTGTGTTTTAATATTTTTGTCTGTTTTATTCTTCCTTTGTATTTATTTACCTTATTTATTTTCACCCATGGTATTTATTTCTGCCTGTCTTTTTTAAATTTTTGTATGCATTTCTGCCTCATTATGCAAATGAGGAGGGGCTGTGTCTCAAGGGGTCATCTTCTCTGCTATTGGTGGACCAGTCAGACAGGAGAGCTCCTACTCTGCCTGCAGACATCAACGATCTTGCCCCTCACACAGTCAGATGGCTTCCTTCAGTGCGCTGAGGTGTTTAACAACTCTGAAGACAATACTACCAGCAATGTCTTCCTTCTCTTTTCACGTAGACGCTCCGACAGACAGTGCTTTCAGTTTGCTGCATGCATGGACACAGAACTGCGGTATAGGGAGAAGCACACGGTCAGCTGGCTGCAGCTAAATCTGGAGTGCACTCGTATTCAATTCTGTATGGTAAATTCAGTTTTAACGGAGCAGAGCGAGCTGACAGGCAGAGTTAGAGACTTTTTCTGTCCGTTTCTCTCTTTACAAAGACGCATGTCAGAGTCTTCTCTGCAAGAAGTCTCAGTAGTACCCGATGCGAGCACCACATACAACACAATTTATCAAATTACACAACGGATATACAGTATGAAAATAAGAGATTGGATTATACTCACAGGAAGTATAAAACCTGTTACATGCGTAACACAGTAATGTCAGGGAAATTACTTTACTTAGATTTAAGTACTGCAGTTGTACATTTGAAATACCTTCCTACCTTTCTGATAGGAAGCCTTCTTGAGGTGGTATAAAACATTTCTTCTTATATTCTGATTTGAGTTGTGGACAACTATGACCACATGAATTAAAAAATTAAACATTTCACTGCCCAAGTCAGCTATAACACAAGTCTTGTTCATCAGACTACATGCTGTACAGTATTTGTGGACAGATTTTGTCCCAGGATTTATTATGCATTTCTTCTTCTTCGTTGCATGATTTAGAATAATAAGGTGAGAAATGGGTCTATTCTGAGTTCATCCTGCACTGCAGCAGCTAATAAAGTCCATTTAATCCCAAAAACGCTTTTCTTTTAGGCAGGCTGGAGCAGAAAACAACTCACCTTTCTCAAGTTGTACAGTAATGTCACATGTGTATGAAGGTGGATCAAACAAGCTAATCTTAAATGTCAAAGTAGAGAGGAGCCTAGTAGGCCTATTTATTTTCATTCATTACACAATATGAATAAGCTATGCAGACAGTTGTAAAGAAAGAACATCTTTTTCTTCTGTTCTCTACTTGTTATAGTTACACAGTATTAGGGGTGTGGGCTGTATTAAAAGTATCCACTGTTCTCCCATGCTCTAACACACAGTAACGATGAAATGTGTGCTGTTCTCACATTCTTCCTCTGTATGTACACATAAACAACAAGGCAGGGAAATATAAAAGGAATTTATTTTATTGTTTGGGTACATTATTGTTCAGTGTACATGTCACATCTGAAACAAACTTTACGTGCTTGATAACTCTCCCACCCGCAGACATCTACACGTCAATACCGATTTATATTCATAGCGGCAAGTGCTATGTAGCTCCACATAGGGGACACAGGAAGTGACATATAGCACCTTCATGCGGCGTCGGAACCGCGTAGGAAATTCACAGCCGCACCGGCAGAGCTCCAGAATATGCAACTCGGCCGGCTCACGCGCGGACGCGCTACAAGTGCGAGGGCCCGCCCAACGCTGCTTGCAGCTTTAATTAGGGCCCGAGCACGACCGTGTGAGGTCCCTATTGAATTTGCTCGGATTATATATTTTTTTTTTTTTTTTTTTTTTTTCTGCAAAGTAGGCTCAACTGACATGGCCTAAACATTCTCGAAAACTCACCAAAATTTGCAAACATGTCAGACCGGTGAAAAATTTCGTATTCTACAAGTTTCGCACATGGGCGTTGCAAAATGACTCGCTAGCGCCACCTAGAAAATTGGAAAAAATTAGCCCCTCGTTCACGTTCAACCTACATGTACGAAATTTTCTGGGGACATGTATCATATCAAGACGCACAAAAAAGCCTCAAGAACCCATAGCCTAAAGTCAACAGGAAGTCGGCCATTTTGAATTTTACGGCCATTTTGGATGATTTACACACTTCGTACTTTAACGAACTCCTCCTAGGGATTTAGTCGGATCGACGTCAAATTTCTGCTGTGCCTTCTAAAGGCATTGACGATGAAAAGATGTGCTATTTGCGCGTTTTCGTCAATGGGCGTGTCCGTGGCGTCGATGATTCGCTATGAAACAGGAAGTTGTTGTAACTTCAGTGTACATGCTCACATCTGGACCAAACTGTACATCTAGGATGATAGTCCCGCCCTGAACACATGTACATGCCGACATTCACCCACAGTCATAGCGCCACCTGCTGGCAATAGAAAGTGACCTTTAATTTTCTGTGGTACGTGTATCTTGTCCAGATGCACAAAAAAGTCTCTTGGAGCCATAGCCTAAACCCAACAGGAAGTCGGCCATTTTGAATTTTACATCAAATTTTGGATGATTTACACACTTCGTACTTTAACGAACTCCTCCTAGGGATTTAGTCCGACCGACCTCAAATTTCTGCTGTGCCTTCTAAAGGCATTGAAGATGAAAAGTTGTGCTATTTGCAAGTTTTCGTCAATGGGCGTGTCCGTGGCGTGGCGTCAAAGATCAACTCTTCGCCATGACACGGAAGTTGTCGTAGCTTCAGTGTACATGCTCACATCTGGACCAAACTGTACATGTAGGATGAGAGTCCCGCCCTGAACACATGTTCATGCTGATATTCACCCACAGTCATAGCGCCACCTGCTGGCAACAGGAAGTGACTTTTAACGAAGCAGCCCCCGCCGCACGTTTCACCTACGTGCACGAAATTTCTGTGGTACGTGTATCTTGTCCAGACGCACAAAAAAGTCTCTTGGAGCCATAGCCTAAACCCAACAGGAAGTCGGCCATTTTGAATTTTACGTCAAATTTTGGATGATTTACACACTTCGTACTTTAACGAACTCCTCCTAGGGATTTAGTCCAACCGACCTCAAATTTCTGCTGTGCCTTCTAAAGGCATTGACGATGAAAAGATGTGCTATTTGCGCGTTTTCGTCAATGGGCGTGTCCGTGGCGTCGATGATTCGCTATGAAACAGGAAGTTGTTGTAACTTCAGTGTACATGCTCACATCTGGACCAAACTGTACATCTAGGATGATAGTCCCGCCCTGAACACATGTACATGCCGACATTCACCCACAGTCATAGCGCCACCTGCTGGCAATAGAAAGTGACCTTTAATTTTCTGTGGTACGTGTATCTTGTCCAGATGCACAAAAAAGTCTCTTGGAGCCATAGCCTAAACCAACAGGAAGTCGGCCATTTTGAATTTTACATCAAATTTTGGATGATTTACACACTTCGTACTTTAACGAACTCCTCCTAGGGATTTAGTCCGACCGACCTCAAATTTCTGCTGTGCCTTCTAAAGGCATTGAAGATGAAAAGTTGTGCTATTTGCAAGTTTTCGTCAATGGGCGTGTCCGTGGCGTGGCGTCAAAGATCAACTCTTCGCCATGACACGGAAGTTGTCGTAGCTTCAGTGTACATGCTCACATCTGGACCAAACTGTACATGTAGGATGAGAGTCCCGCCCTGAACACATGTACATGCTGATATTCACCCACAGTCATAGCGCCACCTGCTGGCAACAGGAAGTGACTTTTAACGAAGCAGCCCCCGCCGCACGTTTCACCTACGTGCACGAAATTTCTGTGGTACGTGTATCTTGTCCAGACGCACAAAAAAGTCTCTTGGAGCCATAGCCTAAACCCAACAGGAAGTCGGCCATTTTGAATTTTACGTCAAATTTTGGATGATTTACACACTTCGTACTTTAACGAACTCCTCCTAGGGATTTAGTCCGACCGACCTCAAATTTCTGCTGTGCCTTCTAAAGGCATTGAAGATGAAAAGTTGTGCTATTTGCAAGTTTTCGTCAATGGGCGTGTCCGTGGCGTGGCGTCAAAGATCAACTCTTCGCCATGACACGGAAGTTGTCGTAACTTCAGTGTACATGCTCACATCTGCACCAAACTGTACATGTAGGATGAGAGTCCCGCCCTGAACACATGTACATGCTGACATTCACCCACAGTCATAGCGCCACCTGCTGGCAACAGGAAGTGACTTTTAACGAAGCAGCCCCCGCCGCACGTTTCACCTACGTGCACGAATTTTCTGTGGTACGTGTATCTTGTCCAGACGCACAAAAAAGCCTCTTGGAGCGATGCCCTAAAATCAACAGGAAGTCGGCCATTTTGAATTTTACGTCAAATTTTGGATGATTTACACACTTCGTACTTTAACGAACTCCTCCTAGGGATTTAGTCCGACCGACTTCAAATTTGTGCTGTGCCTTCTAAAGGCATTGAAGATGAAAAGTTGTGCTATTTGCGAGTTTTCGTCAATGGGTGTGTCCGTGGCGTGGCGTCAGAGATCAAGTCTTCGCCATGACACAGGAAGTTGTTGTAACTTCAGTGTACATGCTCACATCTGAACCAAACTTTACGTGCTTGATAACTCTCCCACCCCGTTATGGAGGACCGATCCTGACACACCAGAAATAAATACAGAAATAAATAAATGCTCAATAAATAAATAAGCATCCAATTAAATACACAAAAAAATAAAGTAAATAAATAAATGTAGGTAGTAATTAAATTATACAAGGAGACATAAATGTTATATTTTAATTAGTGCCTTTACTTATTCACCTTTGTTATAATTACCTTATTTGTTTATTCAACTTTATTTATTACTAATTTTTTAATGTATTTATTTATGTGTGTTTTAATATTTTTGTCTGTTTTATTCTTCCTTTGTATTTATTTACCTTATTTATTTTCACCCATGGTATTTATTTCTGCCTGTCTTTTTTAATTTTTGTATGCATTTCTGCCTCATTATGCAAATGAGGAGGGGCTGTGTCTCAAGGGGTCATCTTCTCTGCTATTGGTGGACCAGTCAGACAGGAGAGCTCCTACTCTGCCTGCAGACATCAACGATCTTGCCCCTCACACAGTCAGATGGCTTCCTTCAGTGCGCTGAGGTGTTTAACAACTCTGAAGACAATACTACCAGCAATGTCTTCCTTCTCTTTTCACGTAGACGCTCCGACAGACAGTGCTTTCAGTTTGCTGCATGCATGGACACAGAACTGCGGTATAGGGAGAGCACACGGTCAGCTGGCTGCAGCTAAATCTGGAGTGCACTCGTATTCAATTCTGTATGGTAAATTCAGTTTTAACGGAGCAGAGCGAGCTGACAGGCAGAGTTAGAGACTTTTTCTGTCCGTTTCTCTCTTTACAAAGACGCATGTTGCAGTCAGAGTCTTCTCTGAAGAGGGCAATGAAGTCTCAGTAGTACCCGATGCGAGCACCACATACAACACAATTTATCAAATTACACACGGATATACAGTATGAAAATAAGATTGATTGGATTATACTCACAGGAAGTATAAAACCTGTTAATCTAAGTAAAGTAACTGACATGTGTTACTTTATAGAAGATTTAAGTACTGCAGTTGTACATTTGAAATACCTTCCTACCTTTCTGATAGGAAGCCTTCTTGAGGTGGTATAAAACATTTCTTCTTATATTCTGATTTGAGTTGTGGACAACTATGACCACATGAATAAAAAAAATTAAACATTTCACTGCCCAAGTCAGCTATAACACAAGTCTTGTTCATCAGACTACATGCTGTACAGTATTTGTGGACAGATTTTGTCCCAGGATTTATTATGCATTTCTTCTTCTTCGTTGCATGTTTAGAATAATAAGGTGAGAAATGGGTCTGTTCTGAGTTCATCCTGCACTGCAGCAGCTAATAAAGTCCATTTAATCCCAAAAACGCTTTTCTTTTAGGCAGGCTGGAGCAGAAAACAACTCACCTTTCTCAAGTTGTACAGTAATGTCACATGTGTATGAAGGTGGATCAAACAAGCTAATCTTAAATGTCAAAGTAGAGAGGAGCCTAGTAGGCCTATTTATTTTCATTCATTACACAATATGAATAAGTATGCAGACAGTTGTAAAGAAAGAACATCTTTTTCTTCTGTTCTCTACTTGTTATAGTTACACAGTCTTAGGGGTGTGGGCTGTATTAAAAGTATCCACTGTTCTCCCACGCTCTAACACACAGTAACGATGAAATGTGTGCTGTTCTCACATTCTTCCTCTTATGTACACATAAACAACAAGGCAGGGAAATATAAAAGGAATTTATTTTATTGTTTGGGTACATTATTGTTCAGTGTACATGCTCACATCTGAAACAAACTTTATGTGCTTGATAACTCTCCCACCCCGCAGACATCTACACGCCAATACCGATTTATATTCATAGCGGCAAGTGCTATGTAGCTCCACATAGGGGACACAGGAAGTGACATATAACACCTTCATGCGGCGTCGGAACCGCGTAGGAAATTCACAGCCACACCGGCAGAGCTCCAGAATATGCAACTCGGCCGGCTCACACGCGGACGCGCTACAAGTGCGAGGGCTCGCCCAACGCTGCTTGCAGCTTTAATTATTATTGTTATTATAATCATTAACATTATTATAAATATCTGTACCATTTTTCATTTAGTCTATAGCAACATCACCTTTACTGTCTGTACCTCTGTGTGGATTTTGTGTAGGCTGCCTCCCTTCCCTCTCTCTCCTTCCATCCCTCTCTTTTTCTCGCTGTTCCTGGCCGCCCACCCTGAGCCATGGTTCTGCTCGAGGTTTCTGCTTCTTAAAAGGAAGTTTTTCCTTGCCTCTGTCGCCTAGTGCTTGCTCTTGGTGGGAACTGTTGGGCTTCTGTAAAGAGCATCAGAGAGTACGGTCTAGACCTGCTCTTTTATGAAAAGTGCTGTGAGATAACTGTTGTTGTGATTTGGCGCTGTATAAATAAAATTGAATTGAATTGAATAATCTTGTCCTGTTGTGATCCACTGCAGGAGCTTTTGTTATGCAGATCGAGGGAAAAGATGACGACCAAGCAGGCACAATTAATGCAAAGATCTCCTACAGCATCGTCCGTCAGGAGCCAGAAGGCACAGGTCACATGTTCACTATAGATGAAAAGACAGGCAAATTGTATGTGAAACAACCCACACTGGACAGAGAGGTGAGGCTGCTGCTCACTGCTCATAAAACATAATCTATATGTGTGCTATATACTATAGCCTTTTGTGCAGGCTAATTCTAACAGCTTCATTAGATTAGATTAGATTAGATTCTTTATTGTACTTTTCAGGAAATGTGTTTCAACTATCTACAACATCAGGGACGTGCACAGGGGGGTTGCTCTGGTTGCCCGGGCAACTGCCCGTTTGCCTTTCCTGACTCAAGTTGCCCTTCCGACTCGCCCTTCCGAGAAAAAAAAATAAAATAAAAAAATAATCGCGATCGCAAAGCCTCATTCACTTCCATTCGGGCACCGAAAGTGAAAGTCAGTAGGGGAAGGGCAAACTCTGTTTAAGTGGCTGCACTGCTGCAGCGCTGCCTGCACGTCAGTCGATTCTGTTCCCTACCGGAATTCCTGTTTCCTTCCTTTATGCAATCATACTACAACAAATCATGCGTAGTTTTGCCCAGTTACCATACGTGATACGTACCAACAGAAGTGAATACGAGCTAGAAGCGCAACTGAATGTACGGGAAGCCAAAAGGTTAAAAAAGGATTGTATTTTTTTCCGAAATCTAAGCGTTTTTTATTTAATATTTTATTAGAAGCGAGTTTTCCCCATCTGTCAATTCAATCTAGATTATTTATTTTCAAATAAAAAAAAAAAGGAAAAAAAATAAAAAATAATAATGTTTAAAAAAAACGATAAACAATAATATAAGGAACTCTTTTTCATGACTCGAGTCATGTTTTTCTGTTTTGTTATTAATAGTAGTTTAGGTTATTGAGTGCTGTATTTAAGTGTTTTTACTTTTTGTATTTTTTAATAAAAAAATGTTTTTTTCTCAGTCCTTCATATAGCCCATGTTTTTTTTTTTTTTTTTTTTTTTGGGGGGGGTGCTTTTTTCAGGTCAGAGCAACTGCCCTTCAAAATTCCTGTGCACGTCCCTGTACAACATGAACATGATCTTTTTTCACTCAGCTGATCAGCAAATGACACTTTCACACAGCAATAAAACTTTAGTTAGAGCAAAATGTTCCATGAAGTTCAAATTTAAGGTGGAGACAAAGAAAGTTTTAAAGCAGTACAATTTTGCCCTGAGCTATTTTCAAAGACAACACTCTTGTTGAATTTGACTGACACCCAACTTAATCAGCTTTTGTCAACATATTTTGGTTTGGTGTTTTTCCTCAGACTTATGACTTCTACAAACTGGTTATAAAGGGAATTGATATGGGTGGGGAAGCAGGGGGGCTAACAGGGACAGGAACTGTGGAGATCAAGGTCCTGGACATCAATGACAACATTCCTGCTCTGGAAAAATCTGAGGTGAGGAATATAGCCTATACAGCACACACACACACACACACACACACACACCACACACACACACACACACACACACACACAGCAGTCGCAGTTCAGTTAGACAGGAACATGGTGAATGATTTTCTGTTCTATTATCATTAGCCATGTTTCCACCACAGAACTGCAGCAGGGACCAGGGTCTAAACTAACTGAACTTTGAATCTGCTTTACTACTACTGCTTGTCTCTCTTCCACCATTAAAATTACATTTGCAAACCAATAAATCACAATTAACACCCAGATAGCACATACAAGTCTCGATGTCTAATTGAGATTGTACATTGGCATTATATTTAAATTTCAGAAATAGCAGCCGGTGTGCAGCTATCAATCACTTTCAGTCAAGTCAAGTCAATCACTTTCCTCAGATGCTCATGGCACACAGGCATGTTCAAGCTGATTTGCTAGCTTTAGCTCAGTTTAGGTGCTCAGTTTATTTTCTGTTTTTTCCAAAACAAACAGACCTGGTCATTAAAAAATTAAAGACACTGAATAGCAGTTCCATCCAAAAAATGGGTGTCTCTGCCTGGAATTGTTTTAATGTCAGTCAGCGCTGGAGGTGACCCACTCTGTTTCCAGACCTGCCAAACACAAAATAGCTAGCTTTTTAGTGGTCCAGCATGTTGCTTTTCATTATATTCCAATCAAATCTGATGTTCATATATACATGTTGATTATCAGAATCAGAATCAGCTTTATTGCCTGGGATGTGTACACATATGAGGAATTTGACCCTACATTGTACAATGATGACGATGTGCTTACTTATACAATAATACAATAACACAATAATAAAATCAGACACAGGCTACAATATAGAGAGCACAGAGTGCAAAAGGATGCAGGAGTAAAATTATTATTATTATTATGTAACTGTCTGAGGTGGATGGGTTATACAGGTACACATACATGCATACATGTACAGTGCAAAGGATGTTAGAATAATTAAGTATTATGTGCAGGTACTATGTACTTGAGGTAGGTGGATTTGGTATACAGTATATGGATAGTGATGTCTCCAAATAATGATGCCTGTCCCTTGCTCTGTATGGGCTACTTCAGAGAAAGAACATGCGTCAGCTGGGTAATTTGCCTAATCTTCCCAGGTAGACTGTGGTGGAAAGACACACAACAATGGGCTAAAGGTACTTTTTGGTTTCTTGAAAAGTAGATCCTGGGACTAAAAACTAGGTTAGTTTAGCTCTTATGCTGACCTAATCCTAATCCTTACTGTGCACCGGGTACCAAACTACCACTCTGACAGGCAAAGAGTTTCAAAATAGGGCCCTAAATAATTTTAATCACTTTGTAGCACAACAAAGTCAGCCAACTCTCAGTTGGTGTACCATTACACTGCAGTGTATATGAAACAATTTGGCATCACTTTACAATGTCAGCATCATTGGCACCACTAGTGTTTTTTCTCACCACACTTAAATTATAGCGACAAAGAACTGACAGTAAGACTTGTGTACATTTATAGCACATAAACAGTTTTCACTTAAGGCTGCATGGTTTGAATCTTGTTCTGTTTGCAGTACTCTGGCTCAGTGGATGAAAATGTCGTTGATGTAGTTGTGATGAGAATCAAAGCGCTGGACAAAGACCTTGAACACACAGACAACTGGCTGACTGTCTTTACAATCGCCAAAGGAAATGAGGATAATCTATTCTCTATTGAAACAGACAAAGAAACCAATGAAGGTATCCTGAGGATTATCAAGGTATTTAGACCTTTGTGATGAGACCTTTGTGGTGTTTAGGGATCCAAGCAGCAAAGCTGCTGGAGCCCAATTGTTTTTGTTGTCATTCTTCTTTGTCGTCTTCTTTCTTTCTTTTCTTCTTTTTCTCCACTAAAAGTGTTTGGGCAGCAAAAAATGCTAGATGAAAACTAATCAAATTGGCACGTAGGTTGCAAATTCCACCCACTACTCTGGCAAAAAAAATGGCACTCATAGACCTCATGGTGGCGCAACAATCAACTTTACATTTTTACATTTTTCTCAAGCTTTAGAGTCAGACTTTTTCTCTGGATTCATCTGCATCTTTGCTCCAATGGTCTTCAGCTCTAAAAATGTCGAATTATGTCACTTTTTATCACTTTTTTCTAAAATGTATTTTTGCAAACTCATTCCAGTATTCCAGTCTGTATGTTGTTTGAAGAAAGCTCCAGGGCATCCAGATTTTCAACTACATTGATGACTGGCTCATCCTAGCCCAGTCTCGAGAGTTGGCAGTTCGGCATCGAGATGTCGTTCTGGCTCATCTGCTGCATTTAGGGCTGAGGCTCAATGCAAAGAAGAGTGTGCTGGCGCCCACCCAATGGACTACGTTCCTAAGGGTAGGATGGGATTCGACAACGATGCGGGCACAATTTTCTCCGGCACGTTTTGACACCATATTGGCTGCCGTGAAAGGGGTGAAGTTAGGCCACGTCATCACTATAAAACATTTTCAACGAGTGTCGGGTCTCTTGGCGGGTGCGTCCAGCGTAATACCATCTGGACTGCTGCACATGAGACCCCTGCAGTGGTGGCTAAGGACAAAGCGTTTTTCCCCGAGAGGAAATCCTTTCCGTCTGATTTGGGTTACGCGCAAGTGTCTTCGTTCCCTATCAGTTTGGAAGGAAACTTGGTTCCTGTCCCAGGGGCCCGTGCTGGGAGGGTCTTGTCGCCGGCTGGTCATTTCGACAGACGCCTCCCTCATGGGCTGGGGCGCGGTCATGGGCGGCCACTTTGCAAGGGGATCCTGGCAGGTGCATCAGTCCGAGTGGCATATCAACTGTCTCAAGATGTTGGCAGTGTTCCAGGCTCTAAGGAGTTTCCTGCCCGATCTCCAAGGCCACTACGTCCTGGTTCGTTCCGACAACACAGCGGTGGTGGCCTATCTGAATCACCAGGGCGGTCTGGGGGTTCTGGAGCGGGTCCGCCAGGACAATGTCAGCCTACTGCTCATGGCCCCGTTCTGGCCAACCAGGGTGTGGTTCTCGGACATCATGTCGCTCCTGGATGGCCCGCTTTGGCAGGTCCCTCTGAGGAGAGACCTGCTGTCCCAGGCGCAGGGCCGGGTTCTTCACCCTTGCCCTGCCGTATGGCGACTGTGGGTCTGGCCCCTGAGGGGGCACAGTACCTAGAGGTGGGTCTAACAGCCGGAGCAGTCGAGACCCTCCTCAGCTCCAGGGCCCCGTCCACACGGAGGATGTACGGTCTGAAGTGGAGTGTTTTCTCCACTTGGTGTAGGGAGCGGTCAGTGGACCCTGTTACCTGCCCAGTGGTTCAGGTACTTGAGTTCCTCCAGGACCGGTTCTCTGCTGGTCTTTCCCCTTCCACCCTCAAGGTGTACGTGGCAGCTATTTCATCTTTCCACGCCCCTCTGAGGGAGGGGTCTTTGGGGAAACTTCCCTTGATTGTACGTTTCCTCCATGGTGCCCGGAGGATGAGACCTGCGACTCGGTCCAAGGTTCCCACTTGGGATCTGGCGGTGGTTCTTGGGGCATTGGCTGAGGCCCCCTTCGAACTCCTGGAGTCAGCTGAGGCTAAGCACTTGACCCTCAAGATGGCCTTTCTCCTTGCTATCACCTCTCTGAGGAGGGTGGGGGATCTCCAAGCGCTTTCGGTTTCCCCGCAAAGCCTGGAGTTTGCCCCGGGGAATATTAGGGCTATCCTGCACCCTCGTCCAGGATACATCTCTAAAGGGCCTTCTTGTGCGGCAGGGTCCACAGTGCTGCAGGCATTTCATCCTCCACCTCATGTGACGGCAGAGGACGGGAGACTTCATCTGCTCTGCCCTGTCAGAGCACTGAGTATTTACACTCTGAGGTCCTCCCGTTGGAGGAAGGCTGACCAGCTGCTAGTGTGTTTTGGGAAGGGGAACGCAGGGGAATGCAGGGTTACTTGTGGTTCCTAGAGTCTCCAAAAGTAGACTAGGAGCCAGAGCGTTCAGCTATCAAGCTCCTCTCCAGTGGAACCAGGTTCCAGTTTGGGTTCAGGAGGCAGACACCATCTCCACATGTAAGAGTAGGCTTAAGACTTTCCTCTTTGATAAAGCTTATGGTTAGGGCTGGCTCAGGTAGTCCTGAACCATCCCTTAGTTATGCTGCTATAGGCCTAGACTGCCGGGGGATTTCCCATGATGCACTGAGCTCCTCTCTCCTCTACTTTCTCTCCCTCTGTATGCAACCTTATCTCAATATTGCATGTTACTAACACAACTTCTCCCCTTTCTGGTAGTCTTGTGCTTTCTCGTCTCTCTCCTCTCTCCTCCTATCACTTCCTGCAGGTTTTCTGGCTCTGGAGCTGTGGAGTCTGGAGCTGTGGCTGCGGGTCACCTGCTGCCCCCGTGTTCCTGCTCGACACCCTCTGCTGCAACGACTATTGTTGCTAGTCTTATTGTTATTATAATCATTAACATTACGATGGTTACCATTAACACTATTATAAATATCTGTACCATTTTTCATTTAGTCTATAGCAACATTACCTTCACTGTGTGTACCTCTGTGTGTATATTGTGTAGGCTGCCTCCCTCCCCGGTTCTGCTCGAGGTTTCTGCCTCTTAAAAGGAAGTTTTTCCTTGCCTCTGTCGCCTAGTGCTTGCTCTTGGTGGGAACTGTTGGGCTTCTGTAAATAATATCATAGAGTATGGTCTAGACCTGCTCTTTTATGAAAAGCGCTGTGAGATAACTGTTGTTGTGATTTGGCGCTATATAAATAAAATTGAATTGAATTGAATTGAACGAGATACTGCATCGGCCCGCCGCACCTCTCTCCCCACCTGAAGTGCCTGCTTCACAGTTTAAGCTAATGATGAGTGTGTACAGGTTTGTTTTATACTCCTCCGGTTATTCCGTCACACCTTACCGTTCTAGCAACAAACCAATAGGATTGGAGTGATTTCATTCACTTTCAGACCTGCTACGCCTAGAGGCATTCCCATAGTGTCGTAACCGACGCAGTGTCTTGTTCCCCTTCTCGGGGAACGAGGGTTACATGTGTAACCCGAGACATTTCGCAAATTGACCCGAAACTTTGGCAGGATCATCTACAGACATTGCTGATCAAAAGCTATCCAAAGAATTTTGATTCATCTTTCCTTTTTTTTTTTCCATAAATTTTTACATTTGTGTATTTACGCACAATTTTACATAAATGCTCGGAAATCAAAATTGGCTTGTAACCAAACTCGGAGCATCTGTTCGGATGATTGGTCCGTGATTTGCTGAGCAGTTATGGGATATTCTTCCACTAGGGGGCACTACACAAACGTTTATACCTAGTATAGTGAGTTTAAGTTCTCTACTGAGTGAAACTTTATTTTTCTCTGCCTAAAAGTGTTTGTGTGGCTTAAATTTTAAACCTTTGAAACACAAAATGTTTTCAGGTACATATAAAGACACTCTCTGATCTCAAGGTGATGCTGTAAAAATCAAGTTTTGCTGTGTTTAGGCTGAGTGAAGTGGCAGGGAACTGAGGAGTGTTGACCCAAATGCAGACAACGGCAAGGCAAGAGGAGGATGTAGTTCAAAATAAAGTTAATTCAAGTAAACTAAACAGGTTTACATGGAAACTCGGGGCAAAAGGTCCAAACAAAGCAGAATCCAGAACAGAGATAAATCCAGCAAAGAGTAAATCCAAGGAACACAGGGTAATCCAACAACTGGGAGCAAAGCTAAGCGGAACACTCAACATCAGACGACAAGGACGCCACATAGACAAAACTGAACTGAGGGTTTAAATGCACAGGCAAACGATCAGGGAGGGAGTGCACAGGTGAGACTCATGAGGAACTAATTAGGCACGCAGACAGACACAGTGAAATAGGGCAGAGTGAAACAGGAAGGCATTGAAACCAGACAGACCATGAAACCAAAACGGACTCAACCAGAATAAAGAATAAACCAAAAACACAAGCAGACAGATCCATAGGCAAAAGTACAAAAAACGGGTAGAGGTTACTGAATATTGAATGAACAAGACTAAAATAAACAGAAGAAGAACAAAGCTAGATGAGAACACCAGACAGTGATAACAAAATAAAAGGATGGACAAGACATAAAGAACTAAGGACAAGGAACACGAGAAACAGAGGCAAATAGAAAGACACATGAAACAATAGCAAAACCAGAAACACACAGGGAAAGATACAACTCAAACATAACCCAAAATAACACTTTTGCGTTTCCACAAAAAGTCCAAATACTTTCACCACTTTAATCTCTTGAGTAATCTGCATCTGTTCTCTGAAAATGTGAAATGTTGAATTTTCCAATCATTGCCGCTTGCTGCTATATTTTTTAATATTTTAATAAAATTTTGTTTTTATTTGAATTACTGTAACTAGTGCTGGATAGGTCCCTAACACTTGTTGGCTGTTTCTTATCTCTTACTTTCTTACTTTCCAAACAGCCTTTGGATTTTGAAGAAGTCCAGAATCTTGAGCTTGGCCTGCTCATTGAGAATGTAGCTCCTTTTGTGGAGGGTGGTGCTTTACTGATGGATGTGGATGTTCAGGTTGGAGAGGGTGATCCTCTGGCTACCGGAGCTGGAGCTGGTGCTGGAGCTGGTGCTGGTGCTGGAGCTGGTGCTGGAGCTGGAGCCGGTGCTGGAGCTGGAGCCGGTGCTGGGGTAGAGCTGGGAGTAGATGTGGGGTTGGATACAGGAGTTAAGCCGGAGGCAGGACTTGGCCCTGCAGTTGGAGTTCAGCCAGGTATTGGGTCTGGAGTGGGCATTGGACTTAAACCAGGTGTCAAACCAGGGCCAGGGACAAGGCCGAAGCCAGATGGACCAGCAAAAAACTACCCCATTAAGATAGCAGTGAATAATGTGCCAGAGGGTCCAGCATTTATACCTGACACCAAGAATGTTTCTGTATCAGAAGATCCAAATGAAGCACCTAAGCATGGTGTGATCACAGTGTTCGCTGCTGTTGATCCAGACACAGGAAAACCAGCTGAAGATGTCAGGTTAGTCAAGCTGCAGTTAATAGAGCCAAGTTAGCAGCTCTGTGCAACTGTACGCGATGTCTGACACACTGATGTTTGTAATGTTTACCATGTTCACCATCTTAGTTCAAGCACTGTAATATTTACTAATTAGACCTAAATACAAAAAATGCTGTGCCTGATGAGATTGTCATCAATTTTACAGGTATTTTAAACCAAAGTATTGGAGAAATCAAAGGTTTGACCTGATGATGATCCAACTATTAACCTCTTGATGACACTATATGAAAAGTCAGATGATCACCAAAGTTAGAGGGACAAAAATATCTCAACCAAATTTCAGGAAAATTAATTTATAAGTGCTGAGATACTCTTTAGTTTGGATTGATGTTGCCATACCTAAAGCTATGCCGCCAGCATGGAAAAAATGGCAACTATAATAAAGGATTAGTTTAACCATTTTGGAAAATACATCTATTTGATTTTTTTGATTTGAGTTAGATAAGAAGATAGATATCACTTTCCTGTCTATGTAGCTTGAGCAAGTTGAGTAACTGGGCTTTCAGACCAAATGCGAATTTAATCCTCGCAATGATTTCCTTGCAGGGTTTTATCGCTGGACTACAATAATTCAAATGAACACAACCCGCAATTACTACAGCTGTATGAACCCAAACAACACATTTTGCTGTGAATTAGTTGCAATAAATGGATCAAACTGATGCTGAAATAACTACAACATCATGCACATTCGTTAAACATATGAATCTGTGCTTTGTCAGGTCTGTCAGCAAGACAGCAGGACAACAACTTCTGAAATGTTTGTTTTCTGAATGGAGTTCAGATCAATCAGGGCTATGCTATGCTAACCTGTTCTCAGTAAAATACAATGATAACTGGAATAAAGTAACAGACACATATTTTCTGAACTCACCAACTCTTTGGGTGCCCACTGACACCAACACCAACAGTGTAACCAGAAATACGCAGTAGCTTGCTGCCGAGAAGCACAAGTGAAGACAAATATTTTAATCACAAAAATTTAAGTAAAAAAAAAATCAGAGTATAATCCAGTCCGACTGAGGGTGTTTATGTGTCCAAAAGCTGCAGCGCTGCCCCCAGTTCTCTCCTCCACACCTCCCCATGGCTCAGCAGCTCTGCTCTTTGCCTCCCCGCTCTGCCTGGTTTGTCTGGACGTCACAGACGGCATCGTGATGTCTCAACGCTGATAGGCTATCACGACACAGTGTCATTTAACTTTCAAAATTTTCAACTTCAAATCCCTTCGCATCACTGGCAGCGGGTCCTCCGCACCGCCTGACAGGAAATCACATCTCACCGCGTATTTGCATTGACTTTGTATGTATTCACTCTGCCCCTACCCTCAATTCATATTTGCTCTGAATGTGCAGTAAGGACTGTGTTAATTAGTGAGCTTAAGAGGTGTTGGTAGGGATATTTTTGAACAGAGCCAGGCTGACTGTTTCCCCTCTGCTTCCAGTCTTTGGTTTAACTAATTGTCTCCTTGCTTCAGCTACGTACTTACACAGCACTTAGGTATCGATCTTCTCAACAAACTCTCAGGAAGAAAGTGTTGGTCCCTAAATGATTACTTACCAAATCACTGCTGATTAAACAGCTTATTGTTGCTTGTAATAATTTTCCTAATGTTTTTATTCTATTTCTTCCATATTTGTTGTGCTCCAGTTATGCCAAAGCCTATGATCCAGATAACTGGTTTACAATTGATGAAGAAACAGCTGAGCTTAAACTCAACAAGGTACCAGATAGAGAGTCACCGTTCTTGGTGAATGGTACCTACATTGCAAAGATTCTGGCCATAACCAAAGGTAATACCATTTGTACTTTATAATCCTGTAAACTTACAACAATAAGGCATTATTTCTTCCCTCTTGAACAACCTCCTTCCCTGCTGAAGGACTTTAGGACTCTAATTTCAACTCTCTACTTCTCTGAACATGATTTATCACCTGTATGTTTGAGTTGAATGAGTATTTCATGAACCTAGTTGCCAGAGGTAATTTATAAAATGAAGCACACTGATCTCTGACAGAACCTGCCAAACTATTTTCTGACTCAAGGTGTGTCTGACATAGAATGAGAAGAAGCCCAGGTACGAAATAATGTCCATCCCCTAATGGTTTTAACAGAACTCTTAAGTATGAGAAACTATGAAAAGAAAACCATTTGACACCTTTGATGTTCAGATGCGTGTAATAGAAAAGCTTTCAGAGTTACCATGCGTTTGCTTTTACTGCACACTGCGCAGTTAGTTTTGGCAGACTAATGTTCGAGTGTGTAAGTTACAGTAGGAAACAGGTGTTCACTACTGACTTGACCTTTACACTACAGAGTGGATCTTTGTGGTGCTGTGTGCTGTTTGTTGTCATCCTCAGACATGCCATCAAAGACAGCCACGGGAACAATAGCCATTCAAGTCAGTGATTCCAATGACCACTGTCCCACCCTGAACTCCACCCACAGCAGTCTGTGCTCTGATGGAAAAACTGTTTATGTTACTGCTTTTGACGAAGATGTTAGCCCTAACGCTGCTCCATTGACATTCAGAATCATACCTGATGGGACAGGAGGCAGCTGGGACGTAGAAGTCATCAATGGTGAGAAAATGTTCTAAAACAGACACAAACTATTTTCTTTCCTCATGCATTTGTGACTGTTTTTCAAATTTTCTTTTTAGCAAGAGCTTGTCACAATGTAAATGCTATGTAAATGCTCTGTATTTGTATAGTGTAAAGGACCAAGATATGAAGAAATATATTATTTGTGTTTTCATTTGCTTTCAAGCTGATGTTAAATTAAGTGAAGATTGTTAATTTGTCTTTAGAACATAGAAAAGATATAAATTCAGGTATGAGTAGGTATGATGCAAATTAGCAACAACAGGCATAAATGAGAAACCAGGGCTTGCAAAAGGTTCCTAGGTTTGTATCAAATATGCAGGCATTGGGGGAATCCATGTGCTATTTTGGCTTGCAGTCTGCAAGGAAGAGGTATGATGTGAATTCGCGACAATCGGCGTCAAGGGGTTAAATTGCTAAAAAGAGAGCTGTCCCTTGAATCAGAGTCAAAGTTTAAGGATTTTGTATTAGAATTTCAGAAACCAAAAAGTGAGTTTGAAAAGTGCTATAGAGAGTTTGTTATTGTTTTATTTTAATCCATCAAACTCAATTTAGTTTAAAACCTGACATACAAATTCTATTGCCTATATGTGCCTGTGTCTAGTAGCATACATCAGTAGAACTAGTAGTAGTACTACTAGTATTACTGCTGAAGTCCAATATTAATAATGATAATACAGTGTAAGTTTGACAGAGGGCTATCATTTGTTGCCTCTAGAGACAAGTGCTGCACTTCACTCACGCAATGCGCTGTGGCCTGGTTCATATGAGGTGCAGGTGGAGGTGTTGGACGCTCAGGGTTTGTCCTGCCCAGCCACTGAGGTTTTACTGTGGACGTTTGTACCTGTGTGGAAACAAAGAACTGCAGCTTTAAGGCAGCCAGACTAGGAACTTCTGAGCTGTCTGCCCCAGCCATCGGCCTTCTGCTGATGGCAATGTGTTTGCTGACTTGTGAGTTATCACATCATATAACACATATTCATTTTAAAACAAAGATTTTCCTGTTTTTTAATTAATTAATTTCTAAGGAGTGTATCTACGGTCCTACACAAAAGTTGCTAAAGTTATACTGCTTATCCAGTATACTGCATGACATAGACGTCTTTGCATTTGGCAAGGAAGCACAGTGGAAGAGGCGATTAGCCTTAGTAAATATTGACTGTGTTGTTGTTTTAATTCAATACAGCAAAAATTAGCTTTATGTTGTTCTGAATATTTGGCTTCTCTCTGCAGTCATCCCTCTTCTCCTGTTGGTCTGTCAGTGTGGAGCAAACACTATCTTTCCTGACCAATTTAGTGATCTGCCATTTGATGCCAAAGAACACCTCATATCCTACCACACTGAAGGCAGAGGCGAGGATAAGGTTGGCTGGCCTTTTTGTCTTTTTTTTAGGGGAAGAGATACCTAACTTTTTTATTTTAGTTTACCAATATACTGAAGTTGTCAAAATCATACATAATATGTGTCAATAAGTATTTTTTTTTCATTTTATTTCTTCTGCTCTTTTTTTTAGGAAGTGCCAATCCAAAGTGTCCCTATCATTTTGGGGACCCAAAAGAAAACTGAGATGGCACCAGCACCAATATTTAACACCATTCCTTTAAAAATCAAAGACTCTCATCAGACATCCACAATCTACAATGAATCTGTGCAGAAGTTTCAGGAAACCAGCCAGCATTTGATGGAGGTTGACAATGCCTACAGGTTTTCAAGGGCTTCGTTCAACCATGGCAATGGCAGCGATACATTCAGCAGGCAAACACTTGGCATCCAACACATGACAGCTGTGTATGAGGATATAGCCCTATCTGATGTTTTCCTTAATGATTACTACTCACAGGTACTATGTTAGCTTTGCATTTCTCACCAGATCTTCCACATACAACCATATGTTCAGAGTTGATTGAGTTGTGTTTGTGCTATTTCTTTGTCCTAAACAGAAAGCGATGTGTGCTGTGCCAGTGAAGGACAGCCTGATGGTGTATGATTTTGAGGGCCAGAGCTCTCCTACTGGCTCAGTGGACTGCTGCAGCCTCCTAGAGTCTGATAACGACCTGCAGTTCCTCAATGACCTTGCACCAAAGTTCAGGACTCTAGCTGAGATCTGTTCAGCTTCTACACCAATACCTAAAAACTCCCCGACATGCAAAGCAGCTGCTGCTTTCAAAACCACAGTGGATACTGTTGAACTAGATGTTGAGCCCATAATTGAGCATACTGATATAAAGACAGAGAAAGTCATGTCATCAACAAACATCTCCAAATCATCCAACAGTACTGTAAGCACTGCCCTGCCATCTATGACACTTCCTCACACCAAGGTTACTAACAACAGTCATTCCTCTAACATCAGTAATTCTGCTACCCTGCCCTATCAAGTTCAGACAGTTGGTACTACAGCAGCCACCAGTTTACTACACTACCAGCCCTGTGCAAAAGCCCATGCACTATGTCATTCAACCACAGCTTCAGAACACTGTTTTGCTGGCTGATGTAACCAATGGATCTAATTTTCCAGGCCTGTATGTAGTCAGTGGACCCCAACGTCCTTCTGGACTTTTAATCAGTGGATCGCAAGGCTCTCTCCTTCTGGGTTAGTTATCCAAGGCATTGAGAGCCCCAAAAGCCCTACCAGCCCCACCCTGTTGCTACCTGTTAGCCCAGGTCAGGGTCAGGGCTCAGTACTTGTGGATGGCTGGAAAATAACAGGGCCAAAACCTGATGGTAATATGTTAGTTGAGAATAAGTGTAGTCCAGGTGGGGCAGAGTGGGTGGACCCAGGGTCATCTCAGGGCACTTTGCCAAGAGGTGCTATCCTGGTAAAAGAAGCTGCTCCCCCTCAGGGGGTGTTAGACCCAGCAGCCCAGGGGACTGTGTGTGGCTTTTTGCCAGGACATACTGTTGCTAAAAACTTGGGTGTTGTTGCGGAAAATAGAAATTTGGGGCAAACAAGGATTGGGCAGCCAGGGGAGATGGGGTTAGGGCCAGTAACTGTTTTGAGATTTGGTGTTGAACAGCCAATGATGGGGATGGAATATGGGGTGTCAGTGGAGCCAGAAGTCAGACAGGCTGGAATTTGTCCAGCTGGGCTGAGTCAAGTCGGTATTAGGCCAGTCAGTGTAACCCTGTTCGAAGAAATACCTCCATTGGAGCAAACAGTGAATGCCAGTGGTATTCTAAAAGTATGTAGAATAGATTCAAAGGAAGACAAGATGAGTAATGTTGTAAATTTGATCATTCCTACTAAAACCACTAAAACTCATCTGCCTTTAAATGAAGTGGTTATGGTAAAAAATCTGTTAAAGCATGACAGTTATCCAGCTCAGAACATGCACGATGATACAGTTGTAGAACAGCAATCAGAGCAAGACACAGATGAGGATCCTAGTGAGATGGTCCAAAGCACACTTAAAAACTATGAGGGTATCCAAGACTATCCAACACAAACAAGTGCAAATCTTGAGGACAATATTGTGAAACCATTACCGGGGCCAGCTGCCCTGCAGACATCATTTGAGCAGTCTGACACAGTGGTAGAGAAACCAGGAGATACAATGGATAGAATTGTGGCTGATCAATTAAATAAAACCACTGAAGCTCCTACAAACAAATTTCAAGCAGAATCCAATGGCCCACAAGAGAATGCAGAAGAAGCAGCTATGACTTCACAATCAGAACAGCAGGAAAATTGTGTTCCCTCTAAAGGTTTGTCAGAGAAAGGTATATCTTTAGTTACTGAAAGGTCCTCCGCAGAAGCTTTCCTACCTGGATTGGATGTCACCGATTTAGTCAATACAGACAAAGAGATTGAAGAGACATCAAAATTTCCTCGACAAAGAAAAGCCACTTCTATTATAGATGATCAAATACATGAGGGCACAGAAGAAAGTGTGGGCAGACAGAAAGCAGCTCCTTCGACAGAAGAAGCAGAAGATAAAGGAAAACCCGTTCAGTTCAGCATAGTTGAAGGGCTAGAGAACAGAAGTTCTGAAGTTAGGTCCAAACCTGAATCAAATAAAATCAAAGAGGATCACAGTGTAAGGGAGCTGGAGAAGGATGTAAGTCTAGTAAAGAAAGTTGTTTCAGACTTTGAAACACACCAGGTTTTTGCCACTTCTGATAATATACAGGCCGGAAATAATCTGGGGGAAATAACTACTGTCACCAGTGATGCACCTGAAGAGGTTGAGGCTGAGCACAAGCAAGTGTTAGATTGTGAAGTGGGGCTCAATACTGTAGGTGATGAATTGTCAGCAACTCTAAATGAGATTTCAACAAACAGAGTGAATGCGTCTGAAGACAGGTCCATCCCTGATCTAGAAGCAATGCCAGAACTAGTGGATCATAGTGAACAGCATAAGATAGACAAAGGCCATGCAAAGACAGGTATTGCTGATGCTGGAGAAAAAACATTTCATTCTGTGAGCAAAAGAATAACTAACCAAGAGGAAGGACAACTGGGTGATTCAAATTTGATATCAGTGTCAGAGGAAATTACCACTCAAGCACAAGTAGAGGGCTCTGATGTGCCAACCATTCCAACATTTGAGCAACATCTGCATACAGCAAAAGGCAGTAGGCCTGGACACAAAGAAGATCATGACAATCAACAAAATATAGGATTGGGATTCCACAAGGATCATGTCAATGCAAATGTAGACAGTATAAGTGACGAAGAGAAAGAGGAGATAATGGTGGAGGAAGGAGTGTCACTGAGTTTCAGCACCTCCAATGACCAATATGAAAGACAAGATGCATTGAGCACAAGTTCTCAAATGGATGCTCAATTCATCTCAGATGACAACATTACTGAAGAAGAGAAAGATGAGGATACTCTGGAGGAAATGGTGTTACCAGTGCAGCAAAATATAAGCATCTCAGATGGTGAAGATGAAGACGGCACAATAGAGAATGCATCTCACGCGAGTTCTGAAGTGGATGATACCTTAATCACAGATGATGACATATATGTTCCAGAGAACAAGGAAAGGAGTGTGGACGTAATGGCATTACACATAAAGCAAAATGCTAGCATCATAGATGACCAAGGTGAAGAGATTGAAAGAGAAGCAGCATCAGGAAGAGATTCTCCACTGGAGGATCAGCTCATCTCAGAAGACAACATAAGAGATGGAGCGAAAGAGGTGTCACCTGTACAGCAAACAACTATCATCTCAGGTGAAGATAAAGAGAGAGAAAAAGAAGTTTCATCCCACACAGTGAAAGATAAGCTTATGTCAGATGACAGTGTAAATGATGGAGAGATAAGGAAGAAAGCCGCACCATCCATCCAACAAAATATTGCTTTTTCAGAAGACCAAGATGAAAAAAGTGAAAGAGAAGATGCAGCAAGAAAATGTTCTCAGTCAGATCAGCTTATGTGCTCGATTAACATATATGATGAAGAAAAAGAGGAGGATATTGTGATCCCACCTTTACAGAACAATATAAGAGTGCCAGATGACCAAAATGTTGCAAATGCAAAAGAAGACATATCAGGCATGAGCGCTTACGTAGAGGAAGAAGGCATTATGTCTTACTGTATCTTAGAAGAAGACTCACAGTCTTTAGAGAGTGAGAGTGAGCGCTTGGAGGATGTGGTCACATCTTTAGAGGAATCCCTGTCCATCGTGGCCACAGGACAGGTTTGTATGTCCAGTGAAGACAAAGGAGCCAGTGCTAGCATAATGGCATCTGGACAACTAGCAGAGGGTAAAATAACTCAGTCCAATTACCAGAACACAGACGTAATTAAAACTGAGGGTGAAGATCGCACTTTGGAAAAAGGCAAAGCAGAGGTAACTTTTGAACTAAAGATTAGAGATGGATTAGATGATGCATCTGGGCAGGTATCACTTACATATTCTGAGATTAAAGTGGTGGACAAGGCCACATCTTTGGTGTTGGATAGAGACCCAGGCCCAGCAGAAACAGGAATTGCTAGTTTTATTGCAACAGGTGCGATGGCTGAGGAGGCTGGTTATCTTGTTCAGAATGACAGTGTGCACATGACTGAAGAAGCAGCAGTGGTAGGCCCAGAAACTATGGAGGAAGCTGGTTCAATAGAGGCTGTGTCTGAGACAAGTGGTGGGCAAGTAAGTTCTGTACAGCTTCAGACAGTCATCAAACAAGTTCCTCAGAACAAATCCAGAAAGAGCAAAAAGAACAAGAGTCCTCAAAGTCCCAAAAGCCCCTCTGAAAAGTGTAAGCAACAGTGATTGCTTTCAGTTTGAAGCTGCATTTACAACTACACACTTTAAGTGTTAAATGTGGAGGTGGGACCAATGTCTGCCTTTTCTCCATTAATGTATGGAAAATTTTATAAAGGGAAACACATTCAGGTGGCAGGTGACAATTCAAAATATAAAAATCTAACAGGCATTCTGTATTGCTTTCAGATATGTAGATTAACTTTTTTAAAGACCAACTTTTAAAAAAAGTTGCAATATAATGAGAATCATGTCATAATTTTTTTAACCTTTATTTATTCAGGGGAGCTTCACTGAGAGGAAGCCTCTCTTTTGCCGGAAGGCCCCGATCGAATTCACACCTGCCCAGTACAACCGCAGTGGTTTGTTGGCCACTAAGCTGTTGGGGTGATGGGCCTTGCTCAAGGGCACCTCAGTGGTGGTACATGAGGGAGGGCAAGAACTGCGTGGTTTAATTTCCACACCCAGATTCTATCCTGCCGCTACGGGGATTGAACCGGTGACCTCCCAGTCACAAGCTCACTTCTCTAACTTCCACTGCCCTAATATTTTAACGAAACCTGCCCTGTGCTCTGCTGTGCATTAGCCTGTATTAATGCCTGCTGATATTCCCTTTCACACCATCTGACAGACACAGAACTGTTTGGGACTGTACTGGGTGAGAAGAGTGTGCTACTCTTCATCGGAGGTGGAAAACATCTGATTAAGCAGGAATCTCACCACAAATATTAACTTCTGCACCTCTGATGAAGCACAGCCACTTCAGAAGGAAGCTTCCTGGCGCAGGGACAGTCCCAAACAGCCTGTCAGTTGTCTCTGACCAAAAGGGACATCAGAGCATCAGGTGTGTCAAGTTATTCTCTTGCTGTTAACTGTTTGTGCTGCAAATACATTAACTACACACTGAGAGACAACATTGGTTATATTTACATGTTTTGATCAAAATCGAAAGCTGGGGACAATCCAGTAGTCTCTGACAGGCCTGAAGCTGTAACTGATGCATGCTGATTAACAGAGGACAGAGAACCCAACGATATCAGATTATTTTCAGGGCTTTAATGGATGATTGGAATGACAGTTCTTATTTTTGTTTAAAAGAAAATCTTTTTGAGATCTGGGGCTTTTCAAAAGGGCTTCTGGGGCAGAAGGTCTGTTTTACCCAACAACTCATATCTATATCTATATAACACCCAATATGTGAGGCTTCGGTTTAGAACTTCATCTAGTAAAATTATTACAAAAAATGTGCTGGACGCTTTGATTCAGCTTAGCATCTGTGATTGACCACTTAGGCCTTAGCATCAGGTGTTTTCTTTGTGTTGCAGAGTTGAGACTGTGTAGGACAGAGACACAAAGTAACGCAAGTCATATGTGAAGGGGAACATACTCCCAACCTATGTAAGCTATGTAAGCGCAGACAGCGTGGTGTTTTAACATCTTGATCTAGACAAACTGAACACACGTTCCCACCCGGTTGTGCTTTGGTTAGTTTAAGGCACAAAAACCACTTCCTTAGTTTTAAGCACAAAATCTACTTGGAAAAGATTGTAAGTTATGTTGCATACCTGACATAACTTATGTTAAGTTTACTACAGTACATTACTTCATCAGACATCAAGACATTATTTACTTTTGATTTCGCACAGGAGCCATACAGCGGGTTCCTGGATTAGTCCTGTGTTTGTGTGACTATACAAGAGAATGAATGTATAAGGTCTCGCTTTAAAGGCCCAATAAATTTAGATCATATAAATTTGAGGTAAATTCTTATATTATTGAAGACTGGGTTACAGATTAAACATTCTGTGTTTTGTGTGTCTGTCAATTAATCATAAGTGAAAGTAAAATGCCTTTTTACAGCTTTGATTGCAAAGATTTATATAAATATAGCAAGTTCCAATTGTGTGTTTATAAATTTGGTGGTGGGTCAACCCTTTTGTTACAATTACTTGCAAAATGAGCCTTATTTCATGACATAATGTATCTTTCATTTTACCATATAGCCACAGTTGTGTTAGCAGCATCTGTAACTTGCTTTTAAAGGTCCAGTGTGTAAAAATGTCAGCCACCAAAAGCTTCTCCTCCACGCTTGGAAAAGGAGAGGTGAGTGGTGACTGATGGTGCATTCATGTTGTGTCAGAATAATCTGATTTTTTCCCCCCTGCTTAAATCTTGTTTACAAAAAGAAGAAGAAGCAGACAGAACAGTAATCATATATATAAGAAGACACAAATAATAAATTTGCCAGGGGTAGTATATATTATTTAAAGATATTGAAAGAGGAGTTTTCACAGCCTTTTAGAAATGAAATTGATATACGATATTATAGATGTCTGCGTGTTGACTATACGCTCTGTTAATGCTAATCCAACGCATCTTTGTAGTAGCATCCATGTTGATTCTACATTCCAACTTAAGAGCACATAAACACACTGAAGCCAGAAGAACAACTTCAGGAAATGGAACCATCCAAGTGAGCCATTGGTTGCAATTAGCAAGCCTCACCACTAGATGCCACTTAAATTTACACACTGAACCTTTGATGAAATGTACATAATTACAAGACAGGGCTGGTTAAAATATGGAGAAACTATGCTGGATTTAATGAACATACTTGTCTGCACCTGTATGTGGTAGTAAGTGTGTTAAAGCTATAGCTAGGCGATTTCATCTTCTTACCAGTATATAAAATTACCATTACCATTCAATTTTATTAAAACACAATTTAAGAAAATTGAATACTGTCATCATTTCATTTAAGTATATTCTGTATACTGTGTAAGTGTGTCACCTCTGCACATGACTGTGCTGTAATACTTTGTCTTATTTTCTAGTTTTTGTATGAAAGCATATATAATGAGGGAGGGGTCTACAGGAGGGATGGTGTCTTAAAAGAGGAAGAAAGCAAGTGCTCTCATTGCTGCATGCTTGCCTTGGATGTGAGCCAGTTTCACTGTATATAATTATCAGCAGGCATTTTGATGAAAGACATCCCAGAACTGACTGATGTTGAGCACTAGAGTGAAGGAGGTGTGTCCACCAATCCGAACGGTCTGTTTGTGAGGAAGTCCAATATCCAGTTGCAGAGTGCTGAGTTTGCTGATCAGTTTCATGGGGAGATAGTGTTGAATGCGGAGCTGAAATCCACAAACAGCATTTTCTCAGGGTGTGTGAGGGCTGAGTGGAGGGCAGTGGAGATGGCATCCTCTGTGGATCTGTTGGTTCTGAAAGCAAACTGGTGAGGGTCCAGGCTGGCTGGGATGTTGTTGTTTATGTGCTGAAGAACCAGTTTCTCAAAGCACTTCATCAGAATTTTATTTCTTGTGAAGTATATGTCGATGCTTCTCAGGTTCTTGTTGATGTCTTTTGTGATGTTTTTATGAAGCAACACTGCACTGTGCCAAGCAGAATTTACCCTTGGGGACAATAAAGTTAACCTAACCTAACAGGGGTGAGAGCCACAGGGGGGAAGTCATTCAGACCAGACACTGCAGACTTTTTAGCTACAGGAATGATGGTGGCTGCCTTGAAGCAGGTGGGAACCCTCTCCTGAGACAGTAAGATGTTGAAAATGTCAGCTGATTGGCACACTGAATTTGCATCTGGAGCAATGTAAACAGCAGTAACAGAAACACTGGTGAATTATCTTGGCAGATAATATGGCTGACAACTTAATAAAAATTCCACATTTGATAAACATTGTCCATCCACCTTGACTGCGTTTGAGCACCAAGCATCGTTGATGTAAACACAGTCCTCCCCCTCATCTTACCAGCCTCTGGTAAGTGCAGAAGACGGTCCTCCCTTTAAGTGTAATAGCTACCTCTGGTATGCTCTTGTGAAGCCAGGTCTCAGGAAATATAAGGGCACAGTCTCTGAATTCCCGTTGCTGAGTTTGTCTAAGTCTTATTTCATCATCGACATTAGCCAAGAGTAGGTTGGGAAAACCCTTACATCCAACCTGGGTAAGCGTAACCGACTTTTAGTCCGGCTGTTCTGCTTGTTTTGACGGGAGATAACGTGGCCATTGATAATTTTCAGGTCTGCTGCACTCAGTCCAGTTTCCTGCACTTTCTTTTCCATTGTTGATTAGTGTACTTCGTCGTAACTGATCATAATTAGGGGTCCAAGCTGGAGGGGGGAAAGATCCCAGTAACTGGATCCCAGTAACAGTGGTGCTGGGAAGCCTATTGAAATCAGTCAGATTTTTTATTACTTTTGGGGTTTTTTGTATTCTTCCTTAAGTAAAAGTCATACTGCAGCCTAATCCGTAAAAATTCTGTAAGTGAAATTCACAGAGCTGGTATAGACTGCTTCAGACACCTTAGATGCAAAAAAAAAAAAAGAAAAATCAAACGTCAACCAACAGGTAGACTTTTAATCAAGGTAAACAGATTTTGGCCCATAACTCCCACATAGTACACCGCACATTCAAAAACTGCATGTCGTGATATAGGCCAGATCCATATTTAGGTCATGCCTATATCCGTATAATTTTTTCCTGCAAAATCGGGAAATGTGCAAAGCCTACTTTTTTTAACTCCTCCCAGGCCGTGCCATTTCCGCCTATAATTACTACTACTCCAAGCGGAGAGTTCGGTCTGCACCAAATTTTGAATGTAGAATCTGTGGACCCTCATGATCAAAAGTTATTAAAATAATTAAAATTTTAATAATTCAGTAATTGCTTATATTGTAAAGACAACTAGAATGTCAAGGACAAAACAGGAAATTATATCTCTGCATAGGTCTGTACAGTTAACACAAAACTTATGCTATTGCGTTCCCATGCCTCACTAAGAATGTGTGCAAAATTTGGCATCAATCGGCCACTAGGTGGTGCTTTTTAGGCCAAATTTCAAAATATGCTTAGATTACTTTTCGAAGCTAGTCTTAAATAAATGTTTTACTGCAGGACTGCAGGTCCAACTTGCATCTCCTCGGCAGGCAGCAGGGCGCGGCTTACGCCTGGGGGCTTGGACCCCTTTGAAACCTGCTTACAGATCTACTCTTCTTACTTTTCTCTGCTAAAACTGTTTGTGCAGCAAAAACACACCAAATTGACAGGTGGTTTGAAAATTCCACCCACTACTCAAAAAAATACAAAAAATCTACAGACTTCACTGATCTGAAGTTATTAAACAATTTGATACATCAATCTGTTTTTCTTTTTTTACTTTTGGGTCTTAACGTATATTTGTACATAAATAAAAATTGGCCTAGCTGTTATAACCAAACTTAGAACATCTGTACGGATAGTTTATATCTCGTACAACAAAATTTAGTAATGATTGCTGAAAGTGGGCATGCTTATTACAAAAAATATAAATTTCTAGAAATTTCTCATTTCAAATCACCCATACATCCTGGAGAGCGGAACTTTTTTATATGTTTGCCTCACTGCAACCTTCAATTCTGAAGTCCGCACTTCTAACTTTTCAGAATATGCTAATCAATTAACATCTATATCTTCGTTCAAATGCTTCCAAAATCAAAACTGACATTCTCTAGATGGCAGATAAAGTGTTCAAAGGGTTTTTAGATCGATCAACTGGTGAGTCCACAGTGATATTCAGTGTCTTGCTGTAATTTGTACGTATGCACACATTTTCTTTTTTAGCTCATCAACACGTCACCAAACATTTGGACAATACTGTGTATTTTTGTTTTTAACGGCGGTATGTTAATTAATATATTGAATATATATTATGCAGATACCATATATATATAAGGTCTAAAACCATTCTCTCTGCATGGTTTTTTTGCTTTCATTTTGCTTTAAACAAAGACGATTAGAATGAGTTACATTCCACAAACACAAAAACTGCAGGTGGGTTGAACCTTCACCCTCAGGGGTATATATATATATAATGACACTCTTTAACCTCAAAATGATGCTGTAATTATAAAGTTTGCCTTTCTGCAATTATCTCAAAAATGGCTTGACTTAGTCCAAATTCTTTCATCACTTTAATCTCCTAAATCATCTGCATCTGGTCCTTCTCTCAAATTTGCATTTTCGCGACCTGCTTGGATACTGATCATTGCAGCTTGCAGCTATATTGTAGTTAATACAATAGCTTATTTTAAAATACATTTTGTCCTTTTGCCCATCCCTGGCTGTATGTTGCGTAATACACCACACACATATTCGCTTATGTCCACGAATAAATGTAACAAATACAACAATATTTGATGCTTATGTCAGACAGTCCAAATTATGTTTTATGCATTTTCAACAAACAGATGAACCTGTGTAAGACAGGGAAGTGTTGAGGAAGTCTTTGCAGGGTTAAGGCTGGAGTTACAGAAAGCCCTACCACTTACTGCTCAGTCCGTACTCCTACACGACCACAGCTGCGGTCACTTATGCTCACTAGTGATACACATCACACTGTGGATATTTATGGTCTGGTGGAGACATCAGGACAGCGAGCTGCATAAGGATGAAAATGTAGTTTTTTTTCCTTCAACAAATCTCATATGCAGAACCAAAGCGACACTGAATGTATGGATTTTGTGTGTTTCACAGCTTTAAGTACTTTTCCTCTGAGCCATAGAGCTCCACTCTTGTCCAGAAACTAAAACCCATCAGTGAGCCTCACTGCTGCACTGGGTGACATGTTCCTTCATCACCATGAACACACACACTAGTTTATTCTGACTTAGTCCCACATACACCGTCCTGCTGCCCCAATACGCACTACAGCACCACATGGGATTCATCCACCGCTGTAAATAGTCTCCAACAAATGCACCATTTCCTCCAGTTTGATAAAAAGCCTTACTGTGCTTTCAGACCAAAAGCGAAGCCTGCGTTCAGGGCGGTGAGATTACACAAAGTCAATGCATGCAAGATGTTTAGAGCCGCAATTCCTGTCAGGCGGCGCAAAGTGATGCGAAGGGGCGGTGCAGTTGAAAATTTCAACTCAAGCGAATTTCACGGGTCTACCTTCTGTGTAGTGTGTCTTGCACTTGCAGCAAATGTACTCACTTGAGGAAAGCGTCACAAGGATTAAATTTGCGTTTGATCTGAAAGCACCATTACCTTTTAACAGTGACTTGAGCTTCAACACAAGCTTATTACTTGCATATAAGTCTGTACATAATTAACAATTATTATTACAGTATTTATTAGTTTGTTCCACACTTTTTTCCTCAGATACTACTCAAGGAGCCATTGTTTAAAAACGCTTTACAGTGAGTATAGTGACCAACCCTATGAATCAACACAAAACCAATTTCAGCACACCGTCCCATTACCTAATTCCGTACAATGCAAACTGTACTTCATGCTGGGAAAGGATTTCAAGGTAAAGGTGCAAAAGTGATTGTTCAACAAAAACAAGTCAAGGTAACTGACAAATGAACAGAGAGACTATTAAAGGAAAAAGTATTTGAAAACAAGCTACTGAATGGAATTAATTCTTTTCACACAACCAATGTCATTTAGGGTTTTAAAAAATGTTAGATTTCTCTTATGTATGATCATAGATGTTTTAAATCAAATTATGAATACGGCCCTCTTTATACAATACAAGGCATTAGTAACCTGACAAACTACTGCAATTCAACTTTCAACTATCATGTGAAATGTGTCATAAGTACAAGAAAAAAAAACGTCAGTTTTCTGAATATGGCAATGAAGTGTTTATTTTGTCTTCTGTTGACAAAGAAAAAATCTTTACAAAGTAACAGTTCAACACCAGACTCATACCGTTTTAATACTGTCTGTTACCAAATACTGCAGAAGTCTGGCAATGGAGCTAAGAACTGAAGAAACTGAGCATGTCAAGAGTGGGTGCTACATCAGCATATTCACAGGGTTGGCTGAGGGAGAACGCCGCTTTATTCTTCGACATGAACTCATGTGGAAATGAAAAACTTGGTGATCATACAATGATGACATACGAGGATCAAAGAGCTACAAAGAAAATATGTTACAGGTCCACATCAAGCTGTGATGGAAGTAATGTGGTCAATCACCCAAACTGAGCTGAGCTGGAACTGAGCAAATGATTCCTTTTCTTATTTTAGTATTTTTTTTTATAAAGCTCTAAGTGCATTACTTAGCAAATGTCTCCGCTTACATCCAGCCACCAACAAATACCTACCAGTGTTGCCAAAACAATGTTTACAAAATCATTGCAACATTTTAATTAGTAACAGTGGAGCTAGACAGATGCTGGATTTTAGAGGCCGATACTGGTATGCATAAAAACTCTGATAATATGAGCTGATTTCTTCAAACATATATTGAGGGTTCAATATTGACCTTGGAAAAAGCAGTTTGATAGAAACAAAATTCTTAGCATGTCAGTTTATTGGGCTTTCAGTTACATGTCATGGTTCACCAGCCAATGGTGTAAGTTTTAATGAAGGTGGTTCGGTACTTCAAGCCGGACTGATACTGGAATTTGAGGCTGATATCGAATGGTTACAAAACTTGATAACATAGAAATACTAATTTTACATAAACACAAATATTTGGAATGAGGTTAAATCTGTCTTTTTGTTATTAAATATGTAGCGAGTGGGAAATTTACAGTAAATGCAACTTATTAGCGCTCTCTGGAGGACCATGTAAAAGGCAACACTAACGAAATTCAAACAATTCAATTCAAAGATTGAAATGCATTCTTGTCACCAAAAGTTCAATTAGTCGCTGTTAGGGAGCTTCTGTATTGTATCACATTATGTTTGGATG
>NW_024040737.1:0-19054 GCF_014851395.1 Micropterus salmoides | reverse complement strand
CTGAAAAATGAAGGTCCTTCTAAGGTAAAAATTAAAGGTCATCTCTGATGTTGATACGTAAATTGCAAAAAAGTGAAGAAAGAAACTTTGAAAAAAAAGAAATAGATTAAAACCTGATAATTAGCTTTAAATAGAACCCTGGATCATATTAACACCTCATCATTTGTGGATTGTCAAATATTTCAAACCCGTGGAAACTAATGGGAAACTCATGAAGCTTTAAATGAGTTTTAAATTAATCTGAGTGATTCAGATAAGTGTTTGCTAATTAAAGGGTAAATTGAGGCGTTCTTTTTCCATGGGGATCAGGATGTTCTGGGCTGCAGACGGTTAGAGAAGTCAGGAAGTCAAATCTAATATTAGATGTCACTTTACAAACATCAGGGACATCAGAGGCTCCACCAGAGGTTCTTTCATAAAACTGTGACGTTAGAATCAGACAATTTCAAATGTCCTTAAAGAATCCAGAAGCATATTTTTATACATTTGGTAACTAATATGTTTTATAAAGTTTCTGCAACAAGTTTATGTGAAACTCTCTGTTTTTGTAAAAAAGGTTTAAAATGGCCGCTGTGACGCTGACACATGGACATGTTACAGGAACAAGACTTCCTGTGAGGCTGAACTCAGCAGCTCTGCTCACCAACAAACGCAAGACGGGAGCCTCAGAGGATCAAAACCTGCAGGACATCAACGCACCGCCAACAAAACAAGAGGAGGAGGAAACTCAGACGTTCTCCGCTCTGCACATTTGCATCCACAGAAGTGTTGCTGCCACTCGGTCGGGTCGTCACATGTGGACTTTCGGTCCTTGGCGTCACTTTTTAACGCCCAGGGTACTCTTTAGTGTCATTGTTCAATAGTACGAGTAGGCCTAATATTAATAACTCTAAGGTGTGCGTAGGGAGTGCTTCCTGTGTGAAACAAATATATTTTATCCAAACCGCAAAGTTTTCCTAAATCTAACCATGTAGTTTAGGAGCCTGAGCCTGACCAAACTACAACCCTTTCATAATGTTAACCACGTGTTTATTTTGAAAGTGCAGGCCGACGTTCTATATTTATTCTTGCTAACTTGACCGTGGAACCCTGTAGGTGCAGGAACAACGCTAAAAGGTTCCCCGGGGTTTAAAAAGCGACTCCACATGTGACGAGTCGGTGGTGAGAGCGAGCAGTGTGTTCTTTATGTAGAGAAAAGCAACCTTCGTGTTCTATGGGAAAGATTCAAGTTCACAGGACAAACATTCAAATGAATCTTTCAAGAAAGATTTAAGTCCGGGAGTTGAACCCATATCTGGAGTTAAAAAGGTTTTTAAAGGATTGGACCACAGAGCACGAATGCCATCCTGACTGAAAAATCGAAAGGTTTTTATCTTCAGTCATCATGATTCCATTCCCTTTCTCATTAATAACAGCCTGAATGTGCGGCTGATTTTAACATATTACAGTTTAATATCAATCCCCTTAAAATCCCATTTAATACGTTCATAAATTTATTTTAATTGTATTTTATGAGGATAATTACTACATTGTTATGCATCAAGATGTATGGATTTCCACAGTCTAAAGGCTTTTTTAGTTGCCATCCCTTAATTTAGATTAAAAAGGCCTTAAAATTCAGGGAAGGCTTTTTATGCAATTTGGTTTCTGCTCCGCCTATTGGTGCAAACAATCCATGAAACCTTTTTAATACAACAGTCTGTTCATTCATCCATTAAACTGATGGAGGGCTCATCCCCTGAATCTGCTGTTTATGGTGTTTTACTCTGAAACTGTACAGATAAGCTATTAAAATATTTAAAATCCATCTATTAATTATCCAAATTAAACATCTGAGTATATTATTATCAAATACTTTTAATTTCTCTATTTTTAACGTGGGGCCAGATTTTATTAAAGAGGTGTTATTCTGCTCATTTTCAGGTTCCTCATCTTATTTAGAGGTTCTACCAGAACAGGTTTCCATGGTTATATTTTTTGTCAGACTGCACATTGCTGCAGCTCCTCTTTTCAGCCTGTGTTGAAGGCTTCGTTTTAGCTGTGGAGTGATGCATCTTGTGTCTAAATGATCTTTGTTGGGAGTTGCACATGCTCAGTTCCTAGTTAAGGGCTACTAGCCAATCAGAAGCAGAGAAGGGCGGGTCGGCGAGAAGCCGGTAAACGGCTCGGGTTCAGCCGTACGTGTTGCCAACCGGCTCGGCAACACGGACTGGAGCGAGAGTTTCAGAGCGGTGAGTTATTAATCTGTATCCATAAAGTTTTAACTGAGCTCTGTCTCTACATCACAGGAACAACTTTCTGTCCACTGACTGCCTGGAGGGTAGCTAGTGTTTGGAAGGGAGAGGAGAGCTGTGTGCTGCAGCTCGCTGTTTCTGAGGGCGTGTCGGAGTCGGCGCTTGGCGAGCGTTATATGAGGCGCGTTTAGCTTTCATCCCTGTGATGTCACAGGGATGAAAGGGAAGCGGCTGGACTACAAACGAGCTGTTTTCAGTTCAGAGCAGAGTTTTCTGTGGGAGATGGGAACTCACTTTGGCCTGGACTTTGCAAACCTGTTACAGCACAAAAAAATTTATAACTCAATAAAAGAGAGGGGAAAAGTCAAAAAGTAGAATACCACCAGGATTAATAGGTACACAGGTTTTGGAGTTGGTCTGGTAGATGGACTCAGGCGGGCTGCAGCGGCTGCAACGTCCACTAAAAGACGAGAGAGATATTCCAGTGATCCCCACAGAGACAGACCTTTTGTTAAAGAGTAAGATGACTTCCCACAGCCGTCTTCCTGCAACAACTGACCTCTCGTGAGATTTCACGCCGAGATTTCTGTCCAACAAGAAGGATCTTACTGTTTAACAGATATTTAATGGTCTGTAATTGTTTAGCTCCTTTCTAGTCTTCCGACCACTCAAAGCATTTTACACTACACGTGTTGGGGTTCAGCATCTTGCTCAAGGACACTTCCACATGCAAACTAAAGGAGTCGGCTCGTGGGCTCATAGCTTTGGGACAAAACTGATGGAAGCAGCATTTAGGTTTTCTTTCAGCTCTTTCTGGAAATCTCCACTAAAGCCGACGATGTTTTGTACACAGGGAGGTTGTGAGTGGACTGAGGTGCTCACTCCTCTGCTTCTGGTTCACACTCCACTGCAGAGTTTGAATGAGCTCAAGTCTGTCTGTAAAAAGAGCGTTATAGTTGTCGAGTCGGCTTGTACAAAAGGCCTGAGGTAGTTTTTCAGCATCTTTCTGATTTTATCTTTTTGTCTGTTTGATTTGAAGGGGTAAAACCAATCCCTGAATCTTCATCTTAAGTGAAAAATTAAGAATTTGAATCAAATTATCTGCAACAGTTTTTAGGGGTAAAACCTCCTTAAAATTTTCCAAATAACATAAAATCCATCCCTTAGTTTTATACCTCTGGCCTTAATGTTCAATAGTTGGTGAATTTTAGGGGTTTTTACTTAAGAAACTTTTAACTTACTTACCAGCATTACAGTCCAGATACCCCCTGCTTCCAGGATTTGTGCTAAGCTAGGCTAACCACATGCTGACCTGTGTCTCCTCGTGTCACTCTGGAGGAGATTGTGACAGCTGCTACCAGGTGTTTCCACAGGTCCAATCCATGTCTTCCTCATCACTGTTTGTTTCTGTGAGGTGTTCACTGACCCGTCAGTTTCTATTGATCAGCTGTGAGACGTTCACTGTCCTGTATGTTTGTAAGAAAAATTAAACTGAGGGTGTTTGTGTTTCTGATGTCTCTGTTCACGTTGGTCTTCACATATTTTTGGAACAATTAAAAAGGAAATAAGTGGGTTACCAAGTTAAGAGTCTTGTTCTTTTTATCAGTTTAATCATATTGAAAATGTTTTTACATGAACAAATGTTAAATTAAATTTCAGAGCGTTCAGTTCTGCAGGTCATCGGCCAGCTGGTTGTAGTTCATCGTCCTCAGGATCTTCTCAGTGACCTCCTTGACCCCTCAGCTTGGTACTGCTGGATCATCAGGTCCATGGTTCTGGTTCTGTCTGCTGCTTCCAGCTGGCTGACGGGGATCAGTTTGGTCTTCAGACTCAGGAGATGCTGGAAGGTTTTTAAATCCACCGACCTGAGAGGGTTCCACGTGCAGAGCAGCAGGAGGACCACATCCACCGACTCTGAGACACAAACAGCAGAGACCAGAACAGATTGAGACTCCAGTCCATGACATCGTTTCTCTGAGCCTGCAGGTGACCCCGTATGTAGGGAAAGTTGAGCCACTTAAACCCGCCTGGCACAACCCCCTTTCCCGACAGGTATTATAATATCCTGTCAACAGTATTCACCTCCTCCGACTTCTGTAATGGATTCTCTATTGTGTACAGTCAAACTGGTTACACTGGATTCAAACTGGTTACACTCGATTCAAACTGGTTACTCTGGATTCACGGAGACCAGAACACTAGTTACACTGGATTCAAACTGGTTACTCTGGATTCAAACTGGTTACTCTGGATTCAAACTGGTTACACTGGATTCAAAATGGTTACACTCTATTCAAACTGGTTACTCTGGATTCACGGAGACCAGAACACTAGTTACACTGGATTCAAACTGGTTACTCTGGATTCAAACTGGTTACACTGGATTCAAAATGGTTACACTCTATTCAAACTGGTTACTCTGGATTCACGGAGACCAGAACACTAGTTACACTGGATTCAAACTGGTTACTCTGGATTCACGGAGACCAGAACACTAGTTACACTGGATTCAAACTGGTTACTCTGGATTCAAACTGGTTACTCTGGATTCACGGAGACCAGAACACTAGTTACACTGGATTCAAACTGGTTACTCTGGATTCAAACTGGTTACACTGGATTCAAACTGGTTACACTCGATTCAAACTGGTTACTCTGGATTCACGGAGACCAGAACACTAGTTACACTGGATTCAAACTGGTTACTCTGGATTCAAACTGGTTACACTGGATTCAAAATGGTTACACTCGATTCAAACTGGTTACTCTGGATTCACGGAGACCAGAACACTATTTACACTGGATTCAAACTGGTTACTCTGGATTCAAACTGGTTACACTGGATTCAAACTGGTTACTCTGGATTCGCAGAGACCAGAACACTAGTTACACTGGATTCAAACTGGTTACTCTGGATTCACGGAGACCAGAACACTAGTTACACTGGATTCAAACTGGTTACTCTGGATTCAAACTGGTTACACTGGATTCAAACTGGTTACTCTGGATTCAAACTGGTTACACTGGATTCACAGAGACCAGAACACTGGTTACTCTGGATTCACAGAGACCAGAACACTAGTTACACTGGATTCAAACTGGTTACTCGGGATTTACAGAGACCAGAACACTAGTTACTCTGGATTCAAACTGGTTACACTGGATTCAAACTGGTTACTCTGGATTCAAACTGGTTACTCGGGATTTACAGAGACCAGAACACTAGTTACTCTGGATTCAAACTGGTTACACTGGATTCACGGAGACCAGAACACTAGTTACACTGGATTCAAACTGGTTACTCTGGATTCAAACTGGTTACTCTGGATTCAAACTGGTTACTCTGGTTTCACAGAGACCAGAACACTGGTTACTCTGGATTCACAGAGACCAGAACACTAGTTACACTGGATTCAAACTGGTTACTCTGGATTCAAACTGGTTACATTGGATTCACAGAGACCAGAACACTAGTTACACTGGATTCAAACTGGTTACTCTGGATTCAAACTGGTTACTCTGGATTCAAACTGGTTACTCTGGATTCAAACTGGTTACACTGGATTCAAACTGGTTACTCTGGTTTCACAGAGACCAGAACACTGGTTACTCTGGATTCACAGAGACCAGAACACTGGTTACTCTGGATTCAAACTGGTTACACTGGATTCAAACTGGTTACTCTGGATTCAAACTGGTTACTCGGGATTTACAGAGACCAGAACTCTGGTTACTCTGGATTCAAACTGGTTACACTGGATTCAAACTGGTTACTCTGGATTCACAGAGACCAGAACACTAGTTACACTGGATTCAAACTGGTTACTCTGGATTCAAACTGGTTACATTGGATTCAAACTGGTTACTCTGGATTCACAGAGACCAGAACACTGGTTACTCTGGATTCACAGAGACCAGAACACTAGTTACACTGGATTCAAACTGGTTACTTTGGATTCAAACTGGTTACACTGGATTCACAGAGACCAGAACACTTGTTAATCTGGATTCAAACTGGTTACTCTGGATTCAAACTGGTTACATTGGATTCAAACTGGTTACTCTGGATTCACAGAGACCAGAACACTGGTTACTCTGGATTCACAGAGACCAGAACACTAGTTACACTGGATTCAAACTGGTTACTTTGGATTCAAACTGGTTACACTGGATTCACAGAGACCAGAACACTTGTTAATCTGGATTCACAGAGAAACCATCATCTGTATTTCTCAGAGTCTTTATCTAAATGTACAAAAGTAAATCTGATATTTAGGCCAACAGTTATTTTCTGATCATCTTGATTAAACAGTTTCTGATGTTCTCATGTGTTTTAAAATCAGTGTCTCAATAAGTACATCGCAATAATCTCATTATTTCATTATTTTGTGGAAACAAACTGAAGATAAACTTTCGTTTGCTGTTAAAACTGTTGAAGAAGTAAACCCGTGACTCTGAGGCGTGTTTGTGTTCAGATCAGGCAGCAGCTGCTGTGACTTCAGAACTAAACCGTTCAGGTCTAATGAGCAGGTTCACACAACATGTGGTGCAACCATCTGTTCTGAATGTGTCTCTGCTGTCAGTCATCTTAAAACATATCATGTAGAAATAATCTGTGATTCAATAAAGAGGTGATTCAGATCCATTTAAATCAAACAACACACTGGACTCAAAGCTCGGCTGGGATTTAAAAGGATGTTAGAACTGTGGACGTCTGGTTGCTTTTATATGTTGGCCAGAAAAATGTGTGTTATTATCATCAATTCAGGATGTTACCAGCAGGTCCAAGGACTTCTTGGCTATGTCTTTTTTAAGTAATGATTTATGGGTTGTTGGTTTTTTTGTTAAATAATAATAATATATATAATAATAAAATCACTAATCTCAATAACCTGTGTTGACGCATTGAAATCAGTTAACAGGTTAATTTGTAAATTCTTAAAGGGGCTATGTGTCATTTTTTTTTAAATGAAATCTCTTTCTAATAAATCAATTTTTTAGTGTTTATATGTTTTCCTCATAAAAATGAACCACACCTGCTTTCTCGGTCCCTTGGAACAGACACCATTCTCATTCCTCTGTGAGGGAATCGGGTCTGATGTTCTGCAGGAGCGCTCTCCAGCCTACAGCGACAACAACGCAGCTAACGAGTCAGCTAACGCCAAAACCGACCGGCTGCCAGCACAACACAAACTCCACGTGAGGATAAATATATATATTGTTGGCTCAAGTGAGACGACATTCCCTCGCCGGCCGAGCAAAGTACTACAGCCGTATGTCTTTCCACATGACGCTACCAGCTAACACGACCCGTCACTATCCTGTGTAGCACCGGTGTCAAAGTGCCGTCTCATCACCTGACCTCACCTTCATCTCTGCGTGTCCACTACAGAAGGAGGTCTGAGGTCCGCCCTCTCCACCAATGGCAGGGCGACTCTCCAGTCATGTGATCACTGACCAACCACTGGAAAGATCTGAGACCAGAACCTTTAAAGTCTCTGTGAGAGCAGACCTGTCAGAGGGATTCTGGGAAATAAAAAACCTCACGCCGGTGACATCACACATCAGGATCAGGACCTCACGTTGGTGACATCACACATCAGGTGACATCACACATCTGGTGACATCACACATCTGGTGACATCACACATCAGGATCAGGACCTCACGTTGGTGACATCACACATCAGGTGACATCACACATCATGTGACATCACACATCAGGATCAGGACCTCACGCCGGTGACATCACACATCAGGTGACATCACACATCAGGATCAGGACCTCACGCCGGTGACATCACACATCAGGTGACATCACACATCAGGATCAGGACGTCTGTTCTATGAGACAGACACTGATGACTTTGAAGGGGAAACCCGGTGGAGCTGATCTTCTTAAGACTTGATGGCCCCCCTTTGAACCTCACGTGGACTACAAACCTTGTCAATGATTGGATGGTCTTCCAGCTCCTGTAGTAAGAATGGCTCTAATTGGCTGAAGGCCTGGTAGATCACCTCCTGGGCTTTGTACCCCTTCCTCAGAACCAGGTCCACCAGAGCCCGGTTCTTGTCCTGGCAGACTGCACAGATATCGATGGCCTCCCTGTTGGCGGTGTTCAGGATCCTGGAATCTTACTACTCTTGTAGTCCAACTTTAATTTCCTTTTCCCGTAACCAGCAGTGCGAGAGGAGAGACGCCGCAGCAGAATCCATATGACTCACTTTCCCCTGACGGTCTGAAGGGCTCACCAGGTCTGGGTCTCTGAGCGCCCCAGAAAGGTAGGCAGTGGACCTAACCACTGTGAGGCGTATGGGGGGGGTAATCTTTCAGAACTTTATAGAAGAGAACGAGGACTATTTGTGTCCCAAATACGTCAACTAGAATGCTAGATCGTCTGGTGCAGTGGTTCTCAAATAGGGGTTTGGGGACCCCCAGGGGTCCTTGAAGGGGTTCCAGGGGGTCCTTACACGGGAAACATTTTTCTGTTGTAATTCCGTCCGTAAGTAACACAGTGACAGAATGTAGGAGACCTGGGTCATGGGTTTCATTCACTTTCTGTAACACAACATCTGAAAGCAAAGATCCTGTCAGAGGGGGGTCCGTGGTCTGATTTGTGTCAGTTTAGGGGTCCTTGATATGAAAAACCACCGGTCTAGGTCGTCTCAAAGGTGTTGGACAGGGTGGAGGTCAGGGCTCTGAGCGGGCCGGTCCAGTTCTTCCACACAGAACTGGGAGAACCATGTCCTTATGGGCTCATCCTGAAACAGGAAGAACTGTTGTCTAAATCCGTTAGATTTCCCTCAACAAAGAGCTCAGCATGAAAACACGGCCCGCTTTTATCTGTATTGTGCAGAAGGAAAACACAGACAGATCCGGGTTCGAATCCACTGTGAGACACCAGTGTGATAAAAGCGTCAGCTAAATGAATAAATGTAAGTAACGCTGATCAGATCAGGACTGGATTATGGTGTCTGCTCAGAGGGTTAGACGTGATCCAGGTCCCCAGGTGGTGCAGGAGGCAGGAACCAGCTCAGGGTCAGCTGTGAATCTGAGAGGGGACGGAGACCAGCAGGTCTGCTGGGGAAGGAGGGAGGACAGGAGACCTGGGTGGGTCCTAGAACCCCCGGTGGTGGATTCAGAGTTACAGCAAGTAGTAGAAGGAAAAGTGCAGATCTAGTAAATGAGTTCTGTAGTTATAGAGACGGTAAGAAGAACAGAACAGAACCAGAACTAACAGACCCCCCATCCTGAACTGGGGGTCGCTGTTCTTAAACCAGTAAAGATTCTAAATCCACAACAGCAGCTGAGACTGTTTAAAGGTCCAATAACAGTTCTGGTTCTGCAGTTCCTGACCCAACAATCTGTAAAAACATGAGCAGACGGTGCTGTGCTGGATGAGCACAGGGGCATCATGGGTAATGAGCGAGTGCACAGATGCCAAAATGAGACTTTCCAAACCAGAGACGGAGCGCGTCAGGACATGTGGTCTGAGAGAAACAGGAGGAGGTGGTAAGGACCAGACTGAGACCAGAACCACGCCGTCTGGGTCCAGAACCTGTAGAACCTGAACTGTACCTGAAGTCTTGCTCAGAGAGGACGGACATTTTTATAAACAACTTTCTAACCTCCAACATGTGACAATCCGGACCCTGCAGGACTCAATTACTCCAGAAGGGGGAAGTCATGCTACACCAATGACGCAGGCTGCAGTTAAACCTCGAAGAAGAAGCCGCGGGCTGGTGATTGGCTGCAGAGAGGGGCGTGCGGCTGTGACGTCGGCGCGGCAGCAGAGAGAAAAGATGGCGGCGGTGACCAGAGGCTCCTTCGCGGTGCTCAGACAGCTGGTGAGGAAAGAAAGCTTCTAACTTTCAGCTTTCTGTTTGTCTGCTTCTGACAAAGTGCCGCTGACGCCACGTGACGTCATCCCTGCGTCAGCCGCCTGCTGACACGCTAACAGCTGATAAAGCAGCTGCTAACATGCTAACCGGTGTGTTAGCTTCAGTTAGCTTCATGCAGGTGAACCAGTTAGTGGGTCACAGAGACCTGCAGGAGCCAGACTGCTGCTGACGGAGGGAACAGGGGCCAGTAGGGGCCAGTAGGGGCCAGTAGAGTCCGGCAGAGTCCGGTAGAGTCCGGCAGGTAGGTAGATTTAACTCCCTCCTGCCCAGCAGCAGACAGAACACATTTATACAGAGTCAATTCTAGAAATTGTAACAGAAATAAACTACGATGAGTGGAGTTTAAGAGTCTGACAGCTTGGGGGGGAAGCTGCTCTGCAGTCTGGAGGTGCGGCAGCAGAAACTTCTACATCTCTTCCCAGCATGCAGCAGGGTGAACAGGCTGCGGCCCTTCAGGATCCTTTGGTCCCTGTCCTGCCGATTGTGTTTGTTTACATTTGGATGCACTACAAGTTATTTGCTGCATTTAGATAAGAAAGATTTATGCTGAAGATTTTTCCCCTTTTCTAGAAATATATAAACGTCGTTGTTAGTTCACATCATTGAGGCATGATATCGTTCAGAGTTTTTCTCTGAGCTGTTAGTCTGTTGATATTTAAGGTACCAGTGAGATTCATCATATTGTTCGCAGGCAAACAAGTCACCTCCTACAAAAGATGGCGTTTCACTGTGTAACACCACGTTTCTGATGAAGGTCCAGCACCAAAACATGTCAGTACGTATGTTTTGCAGGTTAGACAGTTTGCTACTGTTGCCTGCCCTGTCCCCCTCCGACGCTCCTGTCTCTCGCTTTAGAAGTTATTTCCTGTTCTGTTGCTCGTCTGTGAAAGCTGGTGTGAGACGACCACGTCGAGTTCTCTGTGATGCTGATTCACCTGCTCCGCCTCGGCTCCACTGATGGAGACGGGAGTGTCTTTATGTGAAATCAGCTCCTTGGTTGTTCTCTGAGCTCCACTCTGCTAGATGTCACTTTCCTCCCGATATCAAGTCTCATCGTCGTTTGAAATCCGGCCGATGATGGTCCGGGGCTCAACTTTAAACTTTAAACTGGGCCAGTGGGTTTGAAACTTACTGGCCCGAATACATTTTTTTTCTTGCCCTTCCTTCCAAAAGTGTTGAATCGGTTATTAAATCTTTCCTGGATATAAAGAAACTAAACTATAAATGTGATCACAGTTAAAATGATAAAAAATAAAAAGGTTAACAAAACAAAGTCAAACATGACGTGCTCTCTGCTGCTGACAGCCGGTTAATTAAAAAAAATGTCGCTATGGTAGCAACATGTCAATCAGCTTGTAGCCCCGCCCTAAAGCCTCCCCTGCTTCCTGGTCTCTGTTCCTCTAAATGGGACCATAATTTACTAAATGAACATCATGCTGTGTTGAAGAAGACTTGAAACGAGCGACTGAGACCAGAAACTCATCAGGAAAGTGTTTACTGAGGGAATAAATCAGCTGACAAGTAGAAACATTTTCTCTCTGCAGCCGCTGGAGTCGCCCCCTGCTGGCTGCTGGAGAGGACGCAGGTTTAAGTCGCCCCCTGCTGGCTGCTGGAGAGGACGCAGGTTTAAGTCGCCCCCTGCTGGCTGCAGGAGAGGACGCAGGTTTAAGTCGCCCCCTGCTGGCTGCTAGAGAGGACGCAGGTTTAAGTCGCCCCCTGCTGGCTGCTGGAGAGGACGCAGGTTTAAGTCGCCCCCTGCTGGCTGCTGGAGAGGACGCAGGTTTAAGTCGCCCCCTGCTGGCTGCGGGAGAGGACGCAGGTTTAAGTCGCCCCCTGCTGGCTGCTAGAGAGGACGCAGGTTTAAGTCGCCCCCTGCTGGCTGCTGGAGAGGACGCAGGTTTAAGTCGCCCCCTGCTGGCTCCTGGAGAGGACGCAGGTTTAAGTCGCCCCCTGCTGGCTGCTGGAGAGGACGCAGGTTTAAGTCGCCCCCTGCTGGCTCCTGGAGAGGACGCAGGTTTAAGTCGCCCCTGCTGGCTGCTGGAGAGGACGCAGGTTTAAGTCGCCCCCTGCTGGCTGCGGGAGAGGACGCAGGTTTAAGTCGCCCCCTGCTGGCTGCTGGAGAGGACGCAGGTTTAAGTCGCCCCCTGCTGGCTGCTGGAGAGGACGCAGGTTTAAGTCGCCCCCTGCTGGCTGCTGGAGAGGACGCAGGTTTAAGTCGCCCCCTGCTGGCTCCTGGAGAGGACGCAGGTTTAAGTCGCCCCCTGCTGGCTGCTGGAGAGGACGCAGGTTTAAGTCGCCCCCTGCTGGCTGCTGGAGAGGACGCAGGTTTAAGTCGCCCCCTGCTGGCTGCTGGAGAGGACGCAGGTTTAAGTCGCCCCTTGCTGGCTGCTGGAGAGGACGCAGGTTTAAGTCGCCCCCTGCTGGCTGCAGGGAGAACGCAGGTTTAAGTCGCCCCCTGCTGGCTGCTGGAGAGGACGCAGGTTTAAGTCGCCCCCTGCTGGCTGCTGGAGAGGACGCAGGTTTAAGTCGCCCCCTGCTGGCTGCTGGAGAGGACGCAGGTTTAAGTCGCCCCCTGCTGGCTGCGGGAGAGGACGCAGGTTTAAGTCGCCCCTGCTGGCTGCTGGAGAGGACGCAGGTTTAAGTCGCCCCCTGCTGGCTGCTGGAGAGGACGCAGGTTTAAGTCGCCCCTTGCTGGCTGCTGGAGAGGACGCAGGTTTAAGTCGCCCCCTGCTGGCTGCAGGAGAGAACGCAGGTTTAAGTCGCCCCCTGCTGGCTGCTGGAGAGGACGCAGGTTTAAGTCGTCCCCTGCTGGCTGCTGGAGAGGACGCAGGTTTAAGTCGCCCCCTGCTGGCTGCTGGAGAGGACGCAGGTTTAAGTCGCCCCCTGCTGGCTGCTAGAGAGGACGCAGGTTTAAGTCGCCCCCTGCTGGCTGCAGGAGAGGACGCAGGTTTCACTTTCGACCCAGAGGTCCTGCATGAGTGAGATTAGAGAAATGACATTTGACAACCTCTCGTCACGTAACTACAACTCTGGATTGGACAACGGTGCAAAGCAACTGCTGGATGTTGAGTTTCTGGGCTGCGAGTTGCTAGTTCAGCTTTCCCGACGTTACTTTTTACTGGCCCCTGGCCATCGGGCCCCGTTATTGTCGGGCACTGTGGTGGTGGTGTTGTCTCCACGGGGGACCGGGGAGGCTGCGAGCACGTCTCGCAGCACGGACCTGTGGTACTGTCTGCTGTTGAACTGTACAGCCGGTCTCTGTCCTCTGGTCTCTGTTGTCTCCGGTCTCTGATCCCTGTCCTCTGTCCCCTCAGCTGAGTCAGCAGTACCGCCGCAGATGTTTCCGGCTGCAGAACTTCAGGTCGGACAGAACTCTGCAGCCGCTCGCCGTCAGATGGGAGAGAAACCTCCAGATGTTCAGCTGCAGGACGCTGCACACCGCCGTCGGTAAGTCCAGACCAGCAGGAACCAGAATCTCCGGACGGTACAGTTTTTAGTTGTTTCTCAGACGTTTACAGTGAAGAAGGTTTGTAATCAGACCAGGTCGGTCCAGACCCGGACCCACGGAGAGGTGTGACTTTAACTGGACCGTCCTGGTGCTGAGGAACCTGTAGTGTTTCTGGCTCAGGTCAAACTCACCTGGATCTAACAGAAACTGCAGCGTCTCCTCATCTGAGTCCTGGTTTATTAAAGGAGACAACAAGTCTTTCCTTATTGGACGAGTACTAACAGATCCAGTATTAATGCAGGATCACTGGGAATCCTGTCCTGCTGTCCACGTGGCCGGTTCCTGAGGTCTCAGATAAATCCACCTTTACCTGCGGAGACCAGCTGAAATCCGTTTAGATGTCTTACTTTTTAACTCAAGTCAATTTTTATATTTATATATTTACCACTTTTATTTCTGCCTGAGTGCAGCCTCTACCCACATCCGGCCCCTCGGCCCCTCGGCCCCTCGGTCCTTAACGATGTCCTTGTTGTCTCCTGCAGTGAGTCGAGGGCCGGTCGTCCAGTTCAAGCTGTCAGATATCGGAGAGGGGATCATGGAGGTGACGGTGAAGGAGTGGTACGTACTGCTGCACCGAGCCTGCCGGCACGCCGGCGGCGACCCGCACACACTTCCTGTCAGTTAGCCAGTTAATAACCTGATGCTGCGCCTGGCTGTCTGTCCGGTGGTCCAGTCTGTCCTTCATGAGCTGGTTTTGTGTCTCAGGTACGTGAAGGAGGGCGATAAGGTTTCTCAGTTCGACAGCATCTGTGAGGTCCAGAGCGACAAGGCGTCAGTCACCATCACCAGCCGCTACGACGGCGTCATCAAAAGACTCTACTACGACGTGGACGCCACCGCCTTGGTGGGCAAACCGCTGGTCGACATCGAGACTGAGTCCAGCTCAGGTGAGACCCCGGCGCCGCTGATTCTAGTCTGGAACCTGAAGGTGTTTCCTGTTGTTCTGGTCTGACTAAAACCTTGTTATTGTTCAGACCTGATCCAGGAGGAGGACGTGGTGGAGACGCCGGCCATGGCTCGAGAAGAACACACCCACCAGGAGATCAAAGGTCACAAGACCCAGGCCACGCCCGCCGTCAGACGCCTCGCCATGGAGAACAACGTAAGTCTGTCCCAGGTCTATCCGGTGTCCCGGTCTGTGTAATGAAACCTGGTCTGACCGCTGTGACCTCTGACCTCTCAGATAAAGCTCAGTGAGGTGGTGGGGACGGGCAAAGATGGACGCATCCTGAAGGAGGACATCTTGAACTTCCTGGCCAAACAGACGGGAGCCATCTTACCTCCGACCCTGTTCCAGGAGATCCAGACTCCGCCTCCGGTCCCACCCCCTGCTGCTGCCGCTGCCAGGCCCGCGAGCACCGCGGCGGCCCTCAAAGCCCCGCCCACCACGCCCAAACCCATCTTTACGGGGAAGGACGTCACCGAGCCGCTCAAAGGTCAGAGTCTGTTTACCTGGCGGCGTGATGACGGAAGGAAGTCTGATAAAACCCGTCACTGTAAAATACGGGGACGTCGGTCCGGACCAGGTTTTGGCAGCGTGCAGCGTGCAGCGAGCGTTCTGAAGCAGCCAATGACAGCTCAGGTCTAAGATTAGAGCCGTGACAACACACTCAGCCTGCGAGCCGCGTTTTTTTAGTACCTGCTGTAATCAGCTGCTCCGCTTCGTTAGGAGAGGAGGAAAAACTTCAAACAACCGCTCAGGAGCCGTCACTTAGCCAACCGCATCAGCTGTTGGCTGGAAACACGCCGCCGCAGGCTGCTGTAAATAAATACGCCCCCGCACGCCGCTGTAAACACGCCACTGTAAACACGCCGCTGTAAACACGCCGCCGCAGGCTGCTGTAAATAAATACGCCCCCGCACGCCGCTGTAAACACGCCACTGTAAACACGCCGCTGTAAACACGCCGCCGCAGGCTGCTGTAAATAAATACGCCCCCGCACGCCGCTGTAAACACGCCGCTGTAAACACGCCGCTGTAAACACGCCGCCGCAGGCTGCTGTAAATAAATACGCCCCCGCACGCCGCTGTAAACACGCCACTGTAAACACGCCACTGTAAACACGCCACTGTAAACACGCCGCCGCAGGCTGCTGTAAATAAATACGCCCCCGCACGCCGCTGTAAACACGCCACTGTAAACACGCCGCCGCAGGCTGCTGTAAATAAATACGCCCCCGCACGCCGCTGTAAACACGCCGCTGTAAACACGCCGCCGCAGGCTGCTGTAAATAAATACGCCCCCGCACGCCGCTGTAAACACGCCACTGTAAACACGCCACTGTAAACACGCCGCCGCAGGCTGCTGTAAATAAATACGCCCCCGCACGCCACTGTAAACACGCCGCCGCAGGCTGCTGTAAATAAATACGCCCCCGCACGCCGCTGTAAACACGCCGCTGTAAACACGCCGCTGTAAACACGCCGCTGTAAACACGCCGCTGTAAACACGCCGCCGCAGGCTGCTGTAAATAAATACGCCCCCGCACGCCGCTGTAAACACGCCACTGTAAACACGCCACCGCAGGCTGCTGTAAATAAATACGCCCCTGCACGCCGCTGTAAACACGCCACTGTAAACACGCCGCCGCAGGCTGCTGTAAATAAATACGCCCCCGCACGCCGCTGTAAACACGCCACTGTAAACACGCCACTGTAAACACGCCCCCGCACGCCGCTGTAAACACGCCACTGTAAACACACCGCCGCAGGCTGCTGTAAATAAATACGCCCCCGCACGCCGCTGTAAACACGCCGCTGTAAACACGCCACTGTAAACACGCCGTCGCACGCCGCTGTAAATAAACACGGCGCTGCACGCCTGTGAGGGTCGGGGAATAGACTGATTTTCTAATGTTTCTCTGTTAGCAGCTGCATGAAGCCGAGAGGTTTTCTGAATCCGGTCCCTGGAGCAGGTTTTCTCAGAGCACATCTTGGTGTTGACAGTAGTGGAAAGCTGAGGCTCAGTAGCAGATATTATGAACAGTGAGGACACAGGAAGTGGGCCACATCTTGTCAAGCACGCTTACCTTCCAACACCATTTTCACACTGAGGCTGTGAACTGTGTCAGCTGACATGCATGACGCTAATACTGCTGTACACACAGGATCCCGCAGGGGGCGAAGTCTCTGCTGAGGGTCTGTTGGCGTTTTTCCCGTCTGCAGGTTTCCACAAAGCGATGGTGAAGACGATGACAGCGGCTCTGAAGATTCCTCACTTCGGTTACTGTGACGAGGTGGACCTGAGCCGCCTGGTGTCTCTGAGAGCTGAGCTCAAGTCCACCACGAGGCCCGGGGGGTCCGACTGAGCTACATGCCCTTCTTCATCAAGGTGCGACCGCCGCAGAGATGATACGTGTCCTGTCACATGTTTAGTGTCGACGCTAACGCTGTGCTCTCATTGGTTCAGGCCGCCTCCCTCAGCCTGCTCCACTTTCCGGTCCTGAACGCCTCGGTGGACGAAGGCTGCCAGAACATCACGTACAAGGTGAGCACGCCTCGTCTTTAAGATGGCTCCTCCCCTCAGAGTAATCCACTGCGATGCGTCGGGTCTCTGTTGATCTCTTGAGTTGTTCTGTGGGCAGGACCTGCGTCTGACCGCTCGCTCTGCGTCCTGGTGGGGCTCAGTAAGAGTCCGGCGGTCCGCCTGGTTCCTCTGATGGTCTCATGGACCCGTGTGTCTCTGTCTGCAGGCGTCTCATAACATCGGGCTGGCGATGGACACCAATCAGGGTCTGCTGGTTCCCAACGTGAAGAACGTTCAGCTGCTCAGCGTGTTCCAGATCGCTCAGGAGCTGAACCGCCTGCAGACGCTCGGCGCCGGGGTCAGCTGGGAACCTCGGAGCTGAGCGGAGGAACCTTCACCCTGTCCAACATCGGATCAGTGAGTCCAGCAACAGCAACAGAACCGCAGCAGAACCTGCAGCTGCTGCGGGCCTGACTGACGGTACTCTGTTTGTGATTGAAACCAGATTGGAGGGACGTACGCCAAACCGGTCATCCTGCCTCCGGAGGTCGCCATCGGAGCCCTGGGGAAAATCCAGGTGAGGTTCCAAACTTTTCCAGGATTATCAGACTGTTAGAAAGCCACAACGTGGAGACAGATCTCAAACCATGTTAGATGCGGCAGGTCCAGCCTCCAGCTGGGGTTCAGGTCTGACGGGGTCTGGTGCGGCAGGTCCAGCCTCCAGCTGGGGTTCAGGTCTGACGGGGTCTGGTGCGGCAGGTCCAGCCTCCAGCTGGGGTTCAGGTCTGACGGGGTCTGGTGCGGCAGGTCCAGCACTCAGCAGAGCCTCCGTATGAGTGCAGAATAAAAACTTGCTTCCTTCTTCCTCACACTTCCTGTTTTCCTCCGTCAGGTTCTTCCTCGGTTCGGCGCCGGCGGTCAGGTGGTCCGGGCTCACATCATGAACGGCTGGCGGCGGATCATCGCGTCATCGACGGAGCCACCATGTGTCGCTTCTCCAACCTGTGGAGGGAGTACCTGGAGAACCCGGCCAGCATGGTGCTGGACCTCAAATAGACTGGGGGGGGGGGGGGTTGATGTCTCCCATCAGCCCCGGGGGGACGGAGATGCCACAGTAACAGACTTCACTCCGCCTCCCGCCGCCTTCGCTTCCTGTTTCTGTTCGAGGCCTTCGTGGTCACTGTCCTTCTCTTGTTGCCTTCGAGCAAGGCGCCGGGAGGGGGAGGAGCCTGTCAATCATGTTGTTTCCATGACAGCCAATAACACACACACTCACAGGTAGTTAGTTTGGTTTTTAGGTTCCTGGTAGAAACAGGATCAGACGGTTTTCAGTGTTTCAGTCCTCAGACCTCCACCGACAGGAGCCGTCTGGACCTGGATGCGGAGCTGGTCTGAGACCTGTAACATGGACTGAAACTCTGGAAGCGGTAGTTTGGTCCTTTTAACCTTCACTGTTTCTGTGGTTATTAAACTGTTCATGGTCTGTCAGGCTGCAGGTCATGTGACCGGCCGTAGTCCTCCTTGGGTCCTCCTGCTGTCTCTGCCTGGTCTCATATTAACAGACATGGACTAGCCGTCCCCCTCTGGATCTGGCCTCTCTGCTGGCCTGTTTGGGGTGAGTTATTAGTGAAGTCTGGTTCCTGCTGGTGTGAAAGGGTCTCTCTGTAGACCTGCTCCCTGGTGGTTTATAACCCCCGTCTGTAGAAACTGACCTGTGATCAAATCCAGTCTCTTCCTCCCCGAAGCAGCCGGGCGCCCTGCTCCTCCCAGTGGCTGCTGGGTAAAGACCACGTGGTGTCTGTGTTCTGTTCTGGTCCATCTCTCGTGAACTTTTCCGGTTTGTGTTTTTGTTTAGCGACAGACTAAATGTAAAGTATAAAAAACAGAAACTTGGGTTTTGTAGTTTTGGGAATGTGGAATCAGTTTTTGGAGATGAAGCGTTTCC
>NW_024040736.1:0-15670 GCF_014851395.1 Micropterus salmoides | reverse complement strand
AGCGAAGCTGGCTTGGCAAGGTCATCTAGCGAAGCCGGCTTGGCAAGGTCATCTAGCGAAGCCGGCTTCGCAAGGAGTGGGTTTTTGACACTTGAAACGAGCTGTTGGATGCTGTCCTCTCGCAGCGTTTGGGACGGAATCCAACAGCTAGATTCAAAGTGTGAAAATGGGCTCCTTGTAAAGCCGGCTTGGCAAGGACATCTAGCGAAGCCGGCTTGGCAAGGACATCTAGCGAAGCCGGCTTGGCAAGGAGCGGGCCGTGACCGGTAAGTGAGCTGTAGTTGTTGATTCTTTTATCCTTAATTCAGGCCGACTTGGTCTGCTTCACTCTGCCTTGTTGCAACGTTTCGGAGGCGGGCTTGTCCTTCATCAGGCATAACAGAGTGGTATCTTAAATGTCCTTTTCCTTAGGTTTCCCTTTAATTTGGTTCAAAAACGGTAAGTATTTTCCTTTTTTCCAGCTTGAGGTAAGTGTTTCTTGTCCTTCTTCCGCTTGAGGCTTGAATCAGAATAATATCTGCTAATTTGTAATCTGCACCACTATTTGGGTGTCTGACGATTAAAATCCAATTTCTTAGTCTTCTCTTGCTTGAGGTTTCAATTTTATATTCCAGTGGGTCACAATATACTGATGTTAAGTTTAGGGGTTGCAGCTAGGTAAGGAGTCCTCACTCTCCAGGGAAAGCTCCAGAATGACACACACGGCACTGGCTGGTTAGGAGGAGGGGAAAAGTCCGGCTAACGAGTGTTAGCCAGACCGGTGCACGGTCCTGTGATGTGCCTTCAGAGTCCCCAGAAAGTGAAAAGCACCTCCAAACTCCACATTTCCCTATAACAGACACAAAAGTGCATTACCTCTGCGCTGGTTCAAAAAATTGGACTCCACGGGTCCTGTAGCTGTTGATTTTTTATCCTTAATTCAGGCCGACTTGGCCTGCTTCACTCTGCCTGTTGCAACGTTTCGGAGGGCGGCTTGTCCTTCATCAGGCATGACAGAGTGGTATCTTTAAAGTCCTTTTCCTTAGGTTTCCCTTTAATTTGGTTCAAAAACGGTAAGTATTTCCTTTTTTCTAGCTTGAGGTAAGTGTTTCTTGTTGTTCTCTTCAGCTTGAGGCCTCTAATCAGAATAATATCTGCTAATTTTGTAATCTGCACCCTATTTGGGTGTCTGACGATTAAAATCCAATTCACTTCTTAGCCTTCTCTGCTTGAGAATTTTTAATTTCCAGTGGGTCACAATAATCACTGATGTTAAGTTAGGTGTTGCAGCTAGGTAAGGATGTCCTCACTCACCAGGGAAAGCTCCAGAATGACACACACGGCACTGGCTGGTTAGGGAGAGGGGAAAAAGAGCTGGCCAACGACTTACAAAGCTCTGCGTTAGCCAGTCTGGTGCACGGTCCTGTGATGCGCCTCCAGAGACCCCAGAAAGGCAAAAACACTCGCTCTTGTTTGAGGTTTTAAGCATTTTCCACATTTCCCATGGTAAAAAACCAAAGTGCATTACCTTTGCATTTGTTCAAAAAATTGGACTTCACGAATCCTTTAATGTCTGCATCCTACTTGGATGTCTTACGATGAATTTCCTATCTTCCTGTCCTATTAATCCAGGCTACTTGACGATCATCAGGTGATGATCCTTGTGCTCATCTAGCAAAGCCGGCTTGGCAAGGACAGGGCCGTGACTCCCTTGTAAAGCCGGCTTGGCAAGATCATCTAGCCAAGCCGGCTCGGCAAGCTCAGGGGTCACAGGGGTCGAGCCCATGTCAAGTCAACAGAGGCCTCCCGGACACCTTTTCCGGGGCCGTTTGGCGAGGCGAGGCTCGACGGCCCCGGGGCCGGCCGGCCAGACAGCGGGTGCCGAGCCGGACGCGCGGACGCCCGGGTCGGCCCCCCGGGAGCGCCGGGACCGCCCCGGAGCCGAGGCCAAAGTTGGGAGGTTAGGCAATGTTAAGTCAATGGGGGCCTTTTGGACACCTTTTCCGAGGCCTTTTCCGCCAGACGAGGTCCCGCGGCCCGGGGCTGGCGCGGCGCGGTAGCAGGCGCCCAGCCGGACGCACGGACGCCGGGTCGGCCGGCTGAGACCGCGGGAAGCGCCCCAAAAGGCGGGGCACGGTTGAGAGGCCAGGCAATGTAAAGGCAATGGGATCTAGTAAAGCCGGCTTGGCAAGGAGCGGGCCGTGACCGGTCTAGCGAAGCCGGCTTCGCAAGGAAAGCCGAGTTGACACTTTGAAACGAGCTGTTGGATGCTGCCTCTCGCAGCGTTTGGGACGGAATCCAACAGCTAGATTCAAAGTGTGAAAATGGGCTTCCTTGTAAAGCCGGCTTGGCAAGGACATCTAGCAAAGCCGGCTTGGCAAGGTCATCTAGCGAAGCCGGCTTGGCAAGGAGCGGGCCGTGACCGGTCTAGCGAGGCCGGCTTGGCAAGGGCATCTAGCAAAGCCGGCTTTGCAAGGACATCTAGCGAAGCCGGCTTGGCAAGGACATCTAGCGAAGCCGGCTTGGCAAGGAGCGGGCCATGACGGTCTAGCGAAGCCGGCTTGGCAAGGACATCTAGCCAAGCCGGCTTGGCAAGGACATCTAGCGAAGCCGGCTTGGCAAGGACATCTAGCGAAACGGAGTACCAGGGGCACGGCCGCCTTGGGCGCGCGGCTTTGCGTGGCCACAGGGGGGGGCTTAAGTGTGGGTGCCCAGGTTCGACCGGAGGTCAAGGTGCCCGGAGGTGGGCCCTTTTTGCTGAATGTTTACCCGGGAAGGTGAGCCCCTTTCTGGGGGGGCGATGGGCGGCTCCCCGGGGTGGGCCTTGTAAAGCCGGCTTGGCAAGGACATCTAGCGAAGCCGGCTTGGCAAGGTCATCTAGCGAAGCCGGCTTCGCAAGGAGTGGGTTTTTGACACTTTGAAAATGTACATCGCCAGAGGCTGGTTAAGGAAGTAGGTAAGGGGGTTATAGCCACGATCATCAGGTGATGATCCTTGTGCTCACCTAGCAAAGCCAGCTTTGCAAGGAGTGTTCCGTGACCGGTCTAGCGAGGCCGGCTTGGCAAGGTCATCTAGCGAAGCCGGCTTGGCAAGGACAGGGCCGTGACGGTCTAGCGAAGCCGGCTTGGCAAGGACATCTAGCGAAGCCGGCTTGGTAAGGACAGGGCCGTGACCGGTCTAGCGAAGCCGGCTTCGCAAGGTCATCTAGCGAAGCCGGCTTGGCAAGGACATCTAGCGAAGCCGGCTTGGTAAGGACAGGGCCGTGACCGGTCTAGCGAAGCCGGCTTGGCAAGGTCATCTAGCGAAGCCGGCTTGGCAAGGTCATCTAGCGAAGCCGGCTTCGCAAGGAGTGGGTTTTTGACACTTTGAAACGAGCTGTTGGATGCTGTCCCTCTCGCAGCGTTTGGGACGGAATCCAACAGCTAGATTCAAAGTGTGAAAATGGGCTTCCTTGTAAAGCCGGCTTGGCAAGGACATCTAGCGAAGCCGGCTTGGCAAGGACATCTAGCGAAGCCGGCTTGGCAAGGAGCGGGCCGTGACCGGTAAGTGAGCTGTAGTTGTTGATTTTTATCCTTAATTCAGGCCGACTTGGTCCTGCTTCACTCTGCCTTGTTGCAACGTTTCGGAGGGCGGCTTGTCCTTCATCAGGCATAACAGAGTGGTATCTTTAAATGTCCTTTTCCTTAGGTTTCCCTTTAATTTGGTTCAAAAACGGTAAGTATTTTCCTTTTTTCCAGCTTGAGGTAAGTGTTTCTTGTCCTTCTCTTCCGCTTGAGGCTTGTAATCAGAATAATATCTGCTAATTTTGTAATCTGCACCCTATTTGGGTGTCTGACGATTAAAATCCAATTTCTTAGTCTTCTCTTGCTTGAGGTTTCAATTTTATATTTCCAGTGGGTCACAATAATTACTGATGTTAAGTTTAGGGGTTGCAGCTAGGTAAGGATGTCCTCACTCTCCAGGGAAAGCTCCAGAATGACACACACGGCACTGGCTGGTTAGGAGGAGGGGAAAAGTCCCGGCTAACGAGTGTTAGCCAGACTGGTGCACGGTCCTGTGATGTGCCTTCAGAGTCCCCAGAAAGTGAAAAGCACCTCCAAACTCCACATTTTCCCTTATAACAGACACAAAAGTGCATTACCTCTGCGCTGGTTCAAAAAATTGGACTCCACGGGTCCTGTAGCTGTTGATTTTTTTATCCTTAATTCAGGCCGACTTGGCCCTGCTTCACTCTGCCCTGTTGCAACGTTTCGGAGGGCGGCTTGTCCTTCATCAGGCATGACAGAGTGGTATCTTTTAAATGTCCTTTTCCTTAGGTTTCCCTTTAATTTGGTTCAAAAACGGTAAGTATTTTCCTTTTTCTAGCTTGAGGTAAGTGTTTTCTTGTTGTTCTCTTCAGCTTGAGGCCTCTAATCAGAATAATATCTGCTAATTTTGTAATCTGCACCCTATTTGGGTGTCTGACGATTAAAATCCAATTCACTTCTTAGCCTTCTCCTGCTTGAGAATTTTTAATTTCCAGTGGGTCACAATAATCACTGATGTTAAGTTTAGGTGTTGCAGCTAGGTAAGGATGTCCTCACTCACCAGGGAAAGCTCCAGAATGACACACACGGCACTGGCTGGTTAGGGAGAGGGGAAAAAAGAGCTGGCCAACGACTTACAAAGCTCTGCGTTAGCCAGTCTGGTGCACGGTCCTGTGATGCGCCTCCAGAGACCCCAGAAAGGCAAAAACACTCGCTCCTTGTTTGAGGTTTTAAGCATTTCCTACATTTCCCATGGTAAAAAACCAAAGTGCATTACCTTTGCATTTGTTCAAAAAATTGGACTTCACGAATCCTTTAATGTCTGCATCCTACTTGGATGTCTTACGATGAATTTTCCTATCTTCCTGTCCTATTAATCCAGGCCTACTTGACGATCATCAGGTGATGATCCTTGTGCTCATCTAGCAAAGCCGGCTTGGCAAGGACAGGGCCGTGACTCCCCTTGTAAAGCCGGCTTGGCAAGATCATCTAGCCAAGCCGGCTCGGCAAGCTCAGGGGTCACAGGGGTCGAGCCCATTAAGTCAACAGAGGCCTCCCGGACACCTTTTCCGGGGCCCGTTTGGCGAGGCGAGGCTCGACGGCCCGGGGCCGGCCCGGCCAGACAGCGGGTGCCGAGCCGGACGCGCGGACGCCCGGGTCGGCCCCCGGGAGCGCCGGGACCGCCCCGGAGCCGAGGCCAAAGTTGGGAGGTTAGGCAATGTTAAGTCAATGGGGGCCTTTTGGACACCTTTTCCGAGGCCTTTTCCGCCAGACGAGGTCCCGCGGCCCCGGGGCTGGCGCGGCGCGGTAGCAGGCGCCCAGCCGGACGCACGGACGCCCGGGTCGGCCGGCTGAGACCGCGGGAAGCGCCCCAAAAGGCGGGGCAAGGTTGAGAGGCCAGGCAATGTAAAGGCAATGGGATCTAGTGAAGCCGGCTTGGCAAGGAGCGGGCCGTGACCGGTCTAGCGAAGCCGGCTTCGCAAGGAAAGCCGAGTTGACACTTTGAAACGAGCTGTTGGATGCTGTCCCTCTCGCAGCGTTTGGGACGGAATCCAACAGCTAGATTCAAAGTGTGAAAATGGGCTTCCTTGTAAAGCCGGCTTGGCAAGGACATCTAGCAAAGCCGGCTTGGCAAGGTCATCTAGCGAAGCCGGCTTGGCAAGGAGCGGGCCGTGACCGGTCTAGCGAGGCCGGCTTGGCAAGGACATCTAGCGAAGCCGGCTTGGCAAGGAGCGGGCCGTGACCGGTCTAGCGAGGCCGGCTTGGCAAGGACATCTAGCGAAGCCGGCTTTGCAAGGACATCTAGCGAAGCCGGCTTGGCAAGGACATCTAGCGAAGCCGGCTTGGCAAGGAGCGGGCCATGACCGGTCTAGCGAAGCCGGCTTGGCAAGGACATCTAGCGAAGCCGGCTTTGCAAGGACATCTAGCCAAGCCGGCTTGGCAAGGACATCTAGCGAAGCCGGCTTGGCAAGGAGCGGGCCGTGACCGGTCTAGCGAAGCCGACTTGGCAAGGACATCTAGCCAAGCCGGCTTGGCAAGGACATCTAGCGAAGCCGGCTTGGCAAGGACATCTAGCGAAACGGAGTACCAGGGGCACGGCCGCCTTGGGCGCGCGGCTTTGCGTGGCCACAGGGGGGGGCTTAAGTGTGGGTGCCCAGGTTCGACCGGAGGTCAAGGTGCCCGGAGGTGGGCCCTTTTTGCTGAATGTTTACCCGGGAAGGTGAGCCCCTTTCTGGGGGGGCGATGGGCGGCTCCCCGGGGTGGGCCTTGTAAAGCCGGCTTGGCAAGGACATCTAGCGAAGCCGGCTTGGCAAGGTCATCTAGCGAAGCCGGCTTCGCAAGGAGTGGGTTTTTGACACTTTGAAAATGTACATCGCCAGAGGCTGGTTAAGGAAGTAGGTAAGGGGGTTATAGCCACGATCATCAGGTGATGATCCTTGTGCTCACCTAGCAAAGCCAGCTTTGCAAGGAGTGTTCCGTGACCGGTCTAGCGAGGCCGGCTTGGCAAGGTCATCTAGCGAAGCCGGCTTGGCAAGGACAGGGCCGTGACCGGTCTAGCGAAGCCGGCTTGGCAAGGACATCTAGCGAAGCCGGCTTGGTAAGGACAGGGCCGTGACCGGTCTAGCGAAGCCGGCTTCGCAAGGTCATCTAGCGAAGCCGGCTTGGCAAGGACATCTAGCGAAGCCGGCTTGGTAAGGACAGGGCCGTGACCGGTCTAGCGAAGCGGCTTGGCAAGGTCATCTAGCGAAGCCGGCTTGGCAAGGTCATCTAGCGAAGCCGGCTTCGCAAGGAGTGGGTTTTGACACTTTGAAACGAGCTGTTGGATGCTGTCCCTCTCGCAGCGTTTGGGACGGAATCCAACAGCTAGATTCAAAGTGTGAAAATGGGCTTCCTTGTAAAGCCGGCTTGGCAAGGACATCTAGCGAAGCCGGCTTGGCAAGGACATCTAGCGAAGCCGGCTTGGCAAGGAGCGGGCCGTGACCGGTAAGTGAGCTGTAGTTGTTGATTCTTTTATCCTTAATTCAGGCCGACTTGGTCCTGCTTCACTCTGCCTTGTTGCAACGTTTCGGAGGGCGGCTTGTCCTTCATCAGGCATAACAGAGTGGTATCTTTAAATGTCCTTTTCCTTAGGTTTCCCTTTAATTTGGTTCAAAAACGGTAAGTATTTTCCTTTTTTCCAGCTTGAGGTAAGTGTTTTCTTGTCCTTCTCTTCCGCTTGAGGCTTGTAATCAGAATAATATCTGCTAATTTTGTAATCTGCACCCTATTTGGGTGTCTGACGATTAAAATCCAATTTCTTAGTCTTCTCTTGCTTGAGGTTTCAATTTTATATTTCCAGTGGGTCACAATAATTACTGATGTTAAGTTTAGGGGTTGCAGCTAGGTAAGGATGTCCTCACTCTCCAGGGAAAGCTCCAGAATGACACACACGGCACTGGCTGGTTAGGAGGAGGGGAAAAGTCCCGGCTAACGAGTGTTAGCCAGACTGGTGCACGGTCCTGTGATGTGCCTTCAGAGTCCCCAGAAAGTGAAAAGCACCTCCAAACTCCACATTTTCCCTTATAACAGACACAAAAGTGCATTACCTCTGCGCTGGTTCAAAAAATTGGACTCCACGGGTCCTGTAGCTGTTGATTTTTTATCCTTAATTCAGGCCGACTTGGCCCTGCTTCACTCTGCCCTGTTGCAACGTTTCGGAGGGCGGCTTGTCCTTCATCAGGCATGACAGAGTGGTATCTTTTAAATGTCCTTTTCCTTAGGTTTCCCTTTAATTTGGTTCAAAAACGGTAAGTATTTTCCTTTTTTCTAGCTTGAGGTAAGTGTTTTCTTGTTGTTCTCTTCAGCTTGAGGCCTCTAATCAGAATAATATCTGCTAATTTTGTAATCTGCACCCTATTTGGGTGTCTGACGATTAAAATCCAATTCACTTCTTAGCCTTCTCCTGCTTGAGAATTTTTAATTTCCAGTGGGTCACAATAATCACTGATGTTAAGTTTAGGTGTTGCAGCTAGGTAAGGATGTCCTCACTCACCAGGGAAAGCTCCAGAATGACACACACGGCACTGGCTGGTTAGGGAGAGGGGAAAAAAGAGCTGGCCAACGACTTACAAAGCTCTGCGTTAGCCAGTCTGGTGCACGGTCCTGTGATGCGCCTCCAGAGACCCCAGAAAGGCAAAAACACTCGCTCCTTGTTTGAGGTTTTAAGCATTTCCTACATTTCCCATGGTAAAAAACCAAAGTGCATTACCTTTGCATTTGTTCAAAAAATTGGACTTCACGAATCCTTTAATGTCTGCATCCTACTTGGATGTCTTACGATGAATTTTCCTATCTTCCTGTCCTATTAATCCAGGCCTACTTGACGATCATCAGGTGATGATCCTTGTGCTCATCTAGCAAAGCCGGCTTGGCAAGGACAGGGCCGTGACTCCCCTTGTAAAGCCGGCTTGGCAAGATCATCTAGCCAAGCCGGCTCGGCAAGCTCAGGGGTCACAGGGGTCGAGCCCATGTAAGTCAACAGAGGCCTCCCGGACACCTTTTCCGGGGCCCGTTTGGCGAGGCGAGGCTCGACGGCCCCGGGGCCGGCCCGGCCAGACAGCGGGTGCCGAGCCGGACGCGCGGACGCCCGGGTCGGCCCCCGGGAGCGCCGGGACCGCCCCGGAGCCGAGGCCAAAGTTGGGAGGTTAGGCAATGTTAAGTCAATGGGGGCCTTTTGGACACCTTTTCCGAGGCCTTTTCCGCCAGACGAGGTCCCGCGGCCCCGGGGCTGGCGCGGCGCGGTAGCAGGCGCCCAGCCGGACGCACGGACGCCGGGTCGGCCGGCTGAGACCGCGGGAAGCGCCCCAAAAGGCGGGGCAAGGTTGAGAGGCCAGGCAATGTAAAGGCAATGGGATCTAGTGAAGCCGGCTTGGCAAGGAGCGGGCCGTGACCGGTCTAGCGAAGCCGGCTTCGCAAGGAAAGCCGAGTTGACACTTTGAAACGAGCTGTTGGATGCTGTCCCTCTCGCAGCGTTTGGGACGGAATCCAACAGCTAGATTCAAAGTGTGAAAATGGGCTTCCTTGTAAAGCCGGCTTGGCAAGGGACAATCTAGCGAAGCCGGCTTGGCAAAGGCATCTAGCGGGCGAAGCCGGCTTGGCATCTAGCGAGCCGGCTTGGCGGGCCGTGACCGGTCTAGCGAGGCCGGCTTGGCAAGGACATCTAGCGAAGCCGGCTTGGCAAGGAGCGGGCCGTGACGGTCTAGCGAGGCCGGCTTGGCAAGGACATCTAGCGAAGCCGGCTTTGCAAGGACATCTAGCGAAGCCGGCTTGGCAAGGACATCTAGCGAAGCCGGCTTGGCAAGGAGCGGGCCATGACCGGTCTAGCGAAGCCGGCTTGGCAAGGACATCTAGCGAAGCCGGCTTTGCAAGGACATCTAGCCAAGCCGGCTTGGCAAGGACATCTAGCGAAGCCGGCTTGGCAAGGAGCGGGCCGTGACCGGTCTAGCGAAGCCGACTTGGCAAGGACATCTAGCCAAGCCGGCTTGGCAAGGACATCTAGCGAAGCCGGCTTGGCAAGGACATCTAGCGAAACGGAGTACCAGGGGCACGGCCGCCTTGGGCGCGCGGCTTTGCGTGGCCACAGGGGGGGGCTTAAGTGTGGGTGCCCAGGTTCGACCGGAGGTCAAGGTGCCCGGAGGTGGGCCCTTTTTGCTGAATGTTTACCCGGGAAGGTGAGCCCCTTTCTGGGGGGGCGATGGGCGGCTCCCCGGGGTGGGCCTTGTAAAGCCGGCTTGGCAAGGACATCTAGCGAAGCCGGCTTGGCAAGGTCATCTAGCGAAGCCGGCTTCGCAAGGAGTGGGTTTTTGACACTTTGAAAATGTACATCGCCAGAGGCTGGTTAAGGAAGTAGGTAAGGGGGTTATAGCCACGATCATCAGGTGATGATCCTTGTGCTCACCTAGCAAAGCCAGCTTTGCAAGGAGTGTTCCGTGACCGGTCTAGCGAGGCCGGCTTGGCAAGGTCATCTAGCGAAGCCGGCTTGGCAAGGACAGGGCCGTGACCGGTCTAGCGAAGCCGGCTTGGCAAGGACATCTAGCGAAGCCGGCTTGGTAAGGACAGGGCCGTGACCGGTCTAGCGAAGCCGGCTTCGCAAGGTCATCTAGCGAAGCCGGCTTGGCAAGGACATCTAGCGAAGCCGGCTTGGTAAGGACAGGGCCGTGACCGGTCTAGCGAAGCGGCTTGGCAAGGTCATCTAGCGAAGCCGGCTTGGCAAGGTCATCTAGCGAAGCCGGCTTCGCAAGGAGTGGGTTTTTGACACTTTGAAACGAGCTGTTGGATGCTGTCCCTCTCGCAGCGTTTGGGACGGAATCCAACAGCTAGATTCAAAGTGTGAAAATGGGCTTCCTTGTAAAGCCGGCTTGGCAAGGACATCTAGCGAAGCCGGCTTGGCAAGGACATCTAGCGAAGCCGGCTTGGCAAGGAGCGGGCCGTGACCGGTAAGTGAGCTGTAGTTGTTGATTCTTTTATCCTTAATTCAGGCCGACTTGGTCCTGCTTCACTCTGCCTTGTTGCAACGTTTCGGAGGGCGGCTTGTCCTTCATCAGGCATAACAGAGTGGTATCTTTAAATGTCCTTTTCCTTAGGTTTCCCTTTAATTTGGTTCAAAAACGGTAAGTATTTTCCTTTTTTCCAGCTTGAGGTAAGTTTTCTTGTCCTTCTCTTCCGCTTGAGGCTTGTAATCAGAATAATATCTGCTAATTTTGTAATCTGCACCCTATTTGGGTGTCTGACGATTAAAATCCAATTTCTTAGTCTTCTCTTGCTTGAGGTTTCAATTTTATATTTCCAGTGGGTCACAATAATTACTGATGTTAAGTTTAGGGGTTGCAGCTAGGTAAGGATGTCCTCACTCTCCAGGGAAAGCTCCAGAATGACACACACGGCACTGGCTGGTTAGGAGGAGGGGAAAAGTCCCGGCTAACGAGTGTTAGCCAGACTGGTGCACGGTCCTGTGATGTGCCTTCAGAGTCCCCAGAAAGTGAAAAGCACCTCCAAACTCCACATTTTCCCTTATAACAGACACAAAAGTGCATTACCTCTGCGCTGGTTCAAAAAATTGGACTCCACGGGTCCTGTAGCTGTTGATTTTTTATCCTTAATTCAGGCCGACTTGGCCCTGCTTCACTCTGCCCTGTTGCAACGTTTCGGAGGGCGGCTTGTCCTTCATCAGGCATGACAGAGTGGTATCTTTTAAATGTCCTTTTCCTTAGGTTTCCCTTTAATTTGGTTCAAAAACGGTAAGTATTTTCCTTTTTTCTAGCTTGAGGTAAGTGTTTTCTTGTTGTTCTCTTCAGCTTGAGGCCTCTAATCAGAATAATATCTGCTAATTTTGTAATCTGCACCCTATTTGGGTGTCTGACGATTAAAATCCAATTCACTTCTTAGCCTTCTCCTGCTTGAGAATTTTTAATTTCCAGTGGGTCACAATAATCACTGATGTTAAGTTTAGGTGTTGCAGCTAGGTAAGGATGTCCTCACTCACCAGGGAAAGCTCCAGAATGACACACACGGCACTGGCTGGTTAGGGAGAGGGGAAAAAAGAGCTGGCCAACGACTTACAAAGCTCTGCGTTAGCCAGTCTGGTGCACGGTCCTGTGATGCGCCTCCAGAGACCCCAGAAAGGCAAAAACACTCGCTCCTTGTTTGAGGTTTTAAGCATTTCCTACATTTCCCATGGTAAAAAACCAAAGTGCATTACCTTTGCATTTGTTCAAAAAATTGGACTTCACGAATCCTTTAATGTCTGCATCCTACTTGGATGTCTTACGATGAATTTTCCTATCTTCCTGTCCTATTAATCCAGGCCTACTTGACGATCATCAGGTGATGATCCTTGTGCTCATCTAGCAAAGCCGGCTTGGCAAGGACAGGGCCGTGACTCCCTTGTAAAGCCGGCTTGGCAAGATCATCTAGCCAAGCCGGCTCGGCAAGCTCAGGGGTCACAGGGGTCGAGCCCATGTCAAGTCAACAGAGGCCTCCCGGACACCTTTTCCGGGGCCCGTTTGGCGAGGCGAGGCTCGACGGCCCCGGGGCCGGCCCGGCCAGACAGCGGGTGCCGAGCCGGACGCGCGGACGCCCGGGTCGGCCCCCGGGAGCGCCGGGACCGCCCGGAGCCGAGGCCAAAGTTGGGAGGTTAGGCAATGTTAAGTCAATGGGGGCCTTTTGGACACCTTTTCCGAGGCCTTTTCCGCCAGACGAGGTCCCGCGGCCCGGGGCTGGCGCGGCGCGGTAGCAGGCGCCCAGCCGGACGCACGGACGCCCGGGTCGGCCGGCTGAGACCGCGGGAAGCGCCCCAAAAGGCGGGGCACGGTTGAGAGGCCAGGCAATGTAAAGGCAATGGGATCTAGTGAAGCCGGCTTGGCAAGGAGCGGGCCGTGACCGGTCTAGCGAAGCCGGCTTCGCAAGGAAAGCCGAGTTGACACTTTGAAACGAGCTGTTGGATGCTGTCCCTCTCGCAGCGTTTGGGACGGAATCCAACAGCTAGATTCAAAGTGTGAAAATGGGCTTCCTTGTAAAGCCGGCTTGGCAAGGACATCTAGCAAAGCCGGCTTGGCAAGGTCATCTAGCGAAGCCGGCTTCGCAAGGAGCGGGCCGTGACCGGTCTAGCGAGGCCGGCTTGGCAAGGGCATCTAGCAAAGCCGGCTTTGCAAGGACATCTAGCGAAGCCGGCTTGGCAAGGACATCTAGCGAAGCCGGCTTGGCAAGGAGCGGGCCATGACCGGTCTAGCGAAGCCGGCTTGGCAAGGACATCTAGCCAAGCCGGCTTGGCAAGGACATCTAGCGAAGCCGGCTTGGCAAGGACATCTAGCGAAACGGAGTACCAGGGGCACGGCCGCCTTGGGCGCGCGGCTTTGCGTGGCCACAGGGGGGGGCTTAAGTGTGGGTGCCCAGGTTCGACCGGAGGTCAAGGTGCCCGGAGGTGGGCCCTTTTGCTGAATGTTTACCCGGGAAGGTGAGCCCCTTTCTGGGGGGGCGATGGGCGGCTCCCCCGGGGTGGGCCTTGTAAAGCCGGCTTGGCAAGGACATCTAGCGAAGCCGGCTTGGCAAGGTCATCTAGCGAAGCCGGCTTCGCAAGGAGTGGGTTTTGACACTTTGAAAATGTACATCGCCAGAGGCTGGTTAAGGAAGTAGGTAAGGGGGTTATAGCCACGATCATCAGGTGATGATCCTTGTGCTCACCTAGCAAAGCCAGCTTTGCAAGGAGTGTTCCGTGACCGGTCTAGCGAGGCCGGCTTGGCAAGGTCATCTAGCGAAGCCGGCTTGGCAAGGACAGGGCCGTGACCGGTCTAGCGAAGCCGGCTTGGCAAGGACATCTAGCGAAGCCGGCTTGGTAAGGACAGGGCCGTGACCGGTCTAGCGAAGCCGGCTTCGCAAGGTCATCTAGCGAAGCCGGCTTGGCAAGGACATCTAGCGAAGCCGGCTTGGTAAGGACAGGGCCGTGACCGGTCTAGCGAAGCCGGCTTGGCAAGGTCATCTAGCGAAGCCGGCTTGGCAAGGTCATCTAGCGAAGCCGGCTTCGCAAGGAGTGGGTTTTTGACACTTTGAAACGAGCTGTTGGATGCTGTCCCTCTCGCAGCGTTTGGGACGGAATCCAACAGCTAGATTCAAAGTGTGAAAATGGGCTTCCTTGTAAAGCCGGCTTGGCAAGGACATCTAGCGAAGCCGGCTTGGCAAGGACATCTAGCGAAGCCGGCTTGGCAAGGAGCGGGCCGTGACCGGTAAGTGAGCTGTAGTTGTTGATTCTTTTATCCTTAATTCAGGCCGACTTGGTCCTGCTTCACTCTGCCTTGTTGCAACGTTTCGGAGGGCGGCTTGTCCTTCATCAGGCATAACAGAGTGGTATCTTTAAATGTCCTTTTCCTTAGGTTTCCCTTTAATTTGGTTCAAAAACGGTAAGTATTTTCCTTTTTTCCAGCTTGAGGTAAGTGTTTTCTTGTCCTTCTCTTCCGCTTGAGGCTTGTAATCAGAATAATATCTGCTAATTTTGTAATCTGCACCCTATTTGGGTGTCTGACGATTAAAATCCAATTTCTTAGTCTTCTCTTGCTTGAGGTTTCAATTTTATATTTCCAGTGGGTCACAATAATTACTGATGTTAAGTTTAGGGGTTGCAGCTAGGTAAGGATGTCCTCACTCTCCAGGGAAAGCTCCAGAATGACACACACGGCACTGGCTGGTTAGGAGGAGGGGAAAAGTCCGGCTAACGAGTGTTAGCCAGACTGGTGCACGGTCCTGTGATGTGCCTTCAGAGTCCCCAGAAAGTGAAAAGCACCTCCAAACTCCACATTTCCCTTATAACAGACACAAAAGTGCATTACCTCTGCGCTGGTTCAAAAAATTGGACTCCACGGGTCCTGTAGCTGTTGATTTTTTATCCTTAATTCAGGCCGACTTGGCCCTGCTTCACTCTGCCCTGTTGCAACGTTTCGGAGGGCGGCTTGTCCTTCATCAGGCATGACAGAGTGGTATCTTTTAAATGTCCTTTTCCTTAGGTTTCCCTTTAATTTGGTTCAAAAACGGTAAGTATTTTCCTTTTTTCTAGCTTGAGGTAAGTGTTTTCTTGTTGTTCTCTTCAGCTTGAGGCCTCTAATCAGAATAATATCTGCTAATTTTGTAATCTGCACCCTATTTGGGTGTCTGACGATTAAAATCCAATTCACTTCTTAGCCTTCTCCTGCTTGAGAATTTTAATTTCCAGTGGGTCACAATAATCACTGATGTTAAGTTTAGGTGTTGCAGCTAGGTAAGGATGTCCTCACTCACCAGGGAAAGCTCCAGAATGACACACACGGCACTGGCTGGTTAGGGAGAGGGGAAAAAAGAGCTGGCCAACGACTTACAAAGCTCTGCGTTAGCCAGTCTGGTGCACGGTCCTGTGATGCGCCTCCAGAGACCCAGAAAGGCAAAAACACTCGCTCCTTGTTTGAGGTTTTAAGCATTTTCCTACATTTCCCATGGTAAAAAACCAAAGTGCATTACCTTTGCATTTGTTCAAAAAATTGGACTTCACGAATCCTTTAATGTCTGCATCCTACTTGGATGTCTTACGATGAATTTTCCTATCTTCCTGTCCTATTAATCCAGGCCTACTTGACGATCATCAGGTGATGATCCTTGTGCTCATCTAGCAAAGCCGGCTTGGCAAGGACAGGGCCGTGACTCCCCTTGTAAAGCCGGCTTGGCAAGATCATCTAGCCAAGCCGGCTCGGCAAGCTCAGGGGTCACAGGGGTCGAGCCATGTCAAGTCAACAGAGGCCTCCCGGACACCTTTTCCGGGGCCGTTTGGCGAGGCGAGGCTCGACGGCCCCGGGGCCGGCCCGGCCAGACAGCGGGGCCGAGCCGGACGCGCGGACGCCCGGGTCGGCCCCCGGGAGCGCCGGGACCGCCCGGAGCCGAGGCCAAGTTGGGAGGTTAGGCAATGTTAAGTCAATGGGGGCCTTTTGGACACCTTTTCCGAGGCCTTTCGCCAGACGAGTCCGCGGCCCCGGGGCTGGCGCGGCGCGGGTAGCAGGCGCCCAGCCGGACGCACGGACCCGGGTCGGCCGGTGAGACCGCGGGAAGCGCCCAAAAGGCGGGGCAAGGTTGAGAGGCCAGGCAATGTAAAGGCAATGGGATGCTGTCCCTCT
>NW_024040735.1:42500-76641 GCF_014851395.1 Micropterus salmoides | reverse complement strand
GGTAGTAATACTGGGACGGGATCAGTAATAACAGAGGCTCAACGTCAATTAAATAACAAGACCTATTACAAAAATTGGAGGCACCCATCTTCCATCAGACCATTCCGGTAGTACACGAGATTATAGATAAATTACATAAGCAAAAATTCATTAATGCCAAACAGAAGCGATACCTTAAGGGAGATACACAACCAAGACCACGGCAGTTTTACATCTTACCCAAAATCCACAAGGACCCGGAACAATGGACTCTGCCCTTCGAGATACCTCCAGGCAGACCCATAGTATTTGAAATCCCACAAAGGTTTAGCCCTCATACCTCAAACTGTATCTACATTATTTTCTGCTCCAAATGTGGAATACAATACATTGGGGAGACCAAGAATTCTATTTCAACTCGTATGACACAACACAGATATAATATCAGGAATAAAAAGGAAACTCAGATCCCCATAGTTAAACATTTTATTTTCCATGGCTTGCTGGCTGTTAGAGTGGCAGGGATCCAAAGCAATTCCTTTTGGACGGACACTGAAAGAAAGAAAATTGAAAGAAAATGGATCTACCTATTAAGTACAATAGAACCATCAGGATTGAACAAAAAATATAATTAGACTGACAAATTAGGTTAAAAAGTTAGAGTTCATGGAATGAAGGCCTAACACAAATTTTCTCTCCCCAGTCTTCCCAATTTTCTCCATCTTCCTTAATTTTCCTACAGTTACCCTGAATTCTATTCCTAATCCTAACCACGCCCCGACCTCTTATCCTAACCCTAACCATTTTACACCCTTGCCTAACCCTAACCAGATGACCCCAAATTATGTGGACGTTTAGTTAATAAAAATTATATATCATCTATCAGTTAAAATTAAAGTCACATCTCATTTAACAACAATTGGCATGCAAGGGGTTAAAAAGCAAACATGATTCTAGACCTATTAAAGCAATTATTGACATACAAGGGTTAAAAACAAATTCGTTGTTATTCTATCAGTAACACTAATTAAACGGTAATAATTCCAAACAATAACAGTGTGCAAAGGGTTAAAAACACATGATATAAGTCCTTAAAAAAACATCTATGGGCCTACAACAACAAACAATTCATCCAACAACATCATTGACTATTTTTTTAAAAACTACTTGTAATTCAATAGATGTAACAAGGTATAAACTAAATCAGCCTAAAAATACTATAAAATTCTAATTGGCATAATCCAGAATAGAAGGGGTTAAAAACAATTCATTTTAACTCAATATAAAACACTCATTAGTATCCAAGGGTTAAAAAACAGACAAATTCCTATGAGGCAGAATGACAAGCACGGGAGACTATAATTGAGGGGAGTGGCCTCCTCCTTCCTTCATTCTTACTCTGACTCTCCATGAGGCAACATCTCAGCCAGCCTGCCAGTTTCAGCATTCTTTTCTCACCTGTATTGTGCCTTAGCCTGAAGAAGACCCATTGGGGTCGAAACGTCGCGCACGGGCACACACAGTAGAATTAATTTTTTTACAGAAAGCTTAAATTTAATTTTCGTTCGAAAAAAATAATTTTTCCGTTATTTTGAATCTTTTCGGTTTTTAATTTTAAAAAAACAATTTCAGTTATTTCTGAGAGTAAAAACTTTTTTTCGCTTTTAGGTTATAGAGGGCTTAATAAGACCACTCAGTCATGAGCCTCACTCATGGCGACGGATGGACCGTGGTGCGCCGCGGCGGACGACGCCGACCCCCTGGACAGGGGGTCTATGAAGATCGTCCACAAACAGGTTTTGACGGACGTCAAAACCACTTCTCTTACCGTGGGGGAAGGGACTACCGGGGGAAGGACCGTGCACCTCCTGTCTCCCATCGTGATGGGGGTCAGGTTCAGTTCCCCTTCCCTAACCAGCCTGCGCCTCCCTTGGGACGTCCCCGACCCCTTTATCCTGGCAGATATTTAGGCCCACAATCCCAATCTTATGCTTCGGTGGTTCGCCAGGCCAACCCCAAAACAATTAGGGGGCCTTCCAACTCTGGATATCAGGGTCCAGGGACCAGACCACGCCAACAACACCCAGACCGTGTTTTTTCTGTTAATAGGAGCCAACCGGTGGTGCCAACTGACCCCAAATTCGGTCAATTGGTACGCAAGATGCACAAGGTCATCAAAATGGTACATCACCTGCAGAATGTCACCCCGGAACCGGATAAATCAGAACCCTTCATGATTTCCCGCATGGTGAACATTTTGTCCTCCATGATCAAACCGGCAGCCCCCACCTCAGATACCCTGGACCTCATTGTAGGTAATGCCAAGAACTGGGGTTACACCACTTTGGTGATCCTGGAAGACCATTACAAGGCGGGATTGGGGACCCTTTTGGAGGACCTCTCCCGGGAACTGGTTCCACAGTGGAACACAGCTTTTGTGGTGGCCACAAAATGGGCCCGCAAGAACCTGCCTCGTATAAAACAAGAGGTCATAGACCATGCCGAGGCATTGATCTCAGCTTGTGAACATTCAGAAACGGTTCCAGACCAACGAGAAAAACTGCCACCACAGAACAAAAGCACAGAACAACAACCACCACCACCACCACTACAGGACACAAACACAGAACAACAACCACCACCACAGGACACCAACACGGAACAACAACCACCACCACAGGGCATAAATACGCAACGACCAAAGTCTCCGCAACACACACCACCAGCGACAATTTCGTTGCCAACAGAAATCCCACAGCTAAGAACAACAGCAGTAGGGGACCAAAGGGAAGAGCTCACTCATCAATCCCCTAAGGCACAGAGACTCCCTCGAAAATCCACGAAACCGACTCGGGAAGTCGCACAGACTAACCTCATAGGCCTGGAAATAGGGGGGGATGAATTTTCTCAGTCCGATAACAGGGATTCCCCTCGAGCTACAAAACCGGGTGCAAACCATTCATTGCTGGATGAGGATTTGTGGTCGAATTTGGACACTACTCCCATTTTAGGTCTTGAAATGGGTTCAGCATCTCCACGAGGGGCCGAGGCAGGATCACCTCGAGCTCACCAAAGGGCAGTCCCCTTTCAGGGACCCCCAGAGGACCCGAATGGTACAAGTGAAGGAGATTCAAGGATGGAAAATACCTCCACTCCACAACCATACTTTTACAAGGTCAAGAGACACATCACTACAGACCGCAAAATGGTCGACTGGGGCCTCAATGTGAGTAAGAAATGGCTCATCATTGGGGATTCCAATCTCTCCAGGATACCAATGTACGCCATACCGGACCTACAGATGGAGAGCTATCCAGGGGCCAATTTCCGGCATGCTCAGTCGATTCTGTCGAAGGCATCGGGCCTCGTGACAGTGGAGAAGGTGGTTCTCTCATTTGGCCTTAACTGCCGTGGACAAAAAGCCAAAGAGACTTCCGTAAAGCAGTTACAGGCGGCAGTTAGGGAGGCGAAGAGACAGTTTCCCTTTGCAGAGATTTGGATCCCACTTATAAATTTCTCTTCTTCCTTGCCCAGGGAAGAACAGCTAAGCCTGCAAACGCTGAACCATCATATCTCCAAAAACATGCCTTTCCTTCCTCTCCTTCCAACCTCAGACTTCCAAACAGAAAGGGACGGGGTGCATTGGACTCGAGATACAGCCCGAGCAATGTTCCACCATTGGCTTGACTGTTTAAACTTAAGGTCCCCGTAAGTCTCTCGGAAGAGGGGGTCAAGGGGTCAAAATCCCCTTCGTGCCATAATGTTATAGTGTTGGCAAAGGATTTTAGCCCTTCAAGAGCCCAACTGGAGGTACTGAGTAGGGGCTTGACCTTTGTTCCAACGATAGATTTAGTCAAAAATCAAAAAGACAATTACAATTGGACATTCAAAATTATCACCGGAAAGTAAAACTGACAACGTATTTCAAAAATAATAGGGATCGTCAGCCACTGCCGTTCATGCCACCATCAACGTGGACACCACCTGACCATAAATTACTACCGGAAATTAATCTCTTAATTCATCGGGACAATTTGGAATTTAAAAAATGTTTCAAATTCTATAAAGAACAACCCAATTTATCACAGCATGAAGTTACTGCACTCAGAGAACTGATGCACAAAAACACATTGTTATAAAACCCGCAGACAAGGGGAGTGCGGTAGTAATACTGGGACGGGATCAGTATATAACAGAGGCTCAACGTCAATTAAATAACAAGACCTATTACAAAAATTGGAGGCACCCATCTTCCATCAGACCATTCCGGTAGTACACGAGATTATAGATAAATTACATAAGCAAAAATTCATTAATGCCAAACAGAAGCGATACCTTAAGGGAGATACACAACCAAGACCACGGCAGTTTTACATCTTACCCAAAATCCACAAGGACCCGGAACAATGGACTCTGCCCTTCGAGATACCTCCAGGCAGACCCATAGTATCGGATTGCAGTAGTGAGACCTACCGAACGGCAGAATACATAGATTACTTCTTAAATCCTCTGTCTGTCAAACATCCATCTTATGTTAAGGACACTTATCATTTCATTGATATGATAAAAAAATTTAAAATGCCTCCAAGTTCCCTGTTCTTTACCATGGATATAGAGAGTCTCTATACTAATATCGATACCCAGGCAGGTTTACTGGCAGTCCAAAAAATATTTCAAAAATATCCTGATGAAAACAGACCAGATGACGCAGTATTAGAGCTTTTGGAAATTAATTTAACCAAAAATGACTTTGAATTTAATGAAGAATATTATTTACAAATTAAAGGAACAGCTATGGGCAAAAGGTTTGCCCCAGCTTATGCCAACATATTTATGGCAAACTGGGAGGAGGAAGCCCTATCCAAATGCCCCAAGAGGCCTCTCTATTATCTCAGGTATTTGGACGATATTTGGGGAATTTGGACATATTCAGAGCAGGAATTTGACCAATTCATGGATATTTAAACAACCATGACCCTTCTATTAAATGCAAACACATAACGAATCAAAACTCAATAGACTTTTTGGATACCACAGTTTACAAGGGACCATCGTTCATTCAGAACCACACATTGGATGTTAAAGTGTTCTTTAAAAAGACGGATACACATGCCCTTCTTTTTAAAACAAGTTTTCACCCAAACACACATTTAAGGGCATTGTGAAATCCCAATTGTTGCGATTCAGTCGAATATGTACGCAGACAGAGGATTTTTGGAAAGCAGTCCAAATTCTTTTCAGAGTATTACGTGAACGAGGTTACTCGAGAACCTTTCTGAGACAGTGTCTCAAATCTTTCCAAGTTCAGAAACAGAAATCCCGAAATACAATCATTCCTATAATCACTACATTCTCATCAGCCAGTATGATTCTGAACAATAAGCTGAAAACCAATTTCAAATCAGTAATGATAGATTTGGGGGTGTTACAGAACCATCAAGTAATTTCAGCCTACAGGAAAAACAAAAATCTAAAGGACCTTTTGGTACGTGCAAAACTTAAACCCATACGACAACCAAAAATCAATTCTACACCTGAATATTTCTGTAGCCTAAAATTTGTACGCAACAGGGTTAATAAGACTATTTTTGAAATCCCACAAAGGTTTAGCCCTCATACCTCAAACTGTATCTACATTATTTTCTGCTCCAAATGTGGAATACAATACATTGGGGAGACCAAGAATTCTATTTCAACTCGTATGACACAACACAGATATAATATCAGGAATAAAAAGGAAACTCAGATCCCCATAGTTAAACATTTTATTTTCCATGGCTTGCTGGCTGTTAGAGTGGCAGGGATCCAAAGCAATTCCTTTTGGACGGACACTGAAAGAAAGAAAATTGAAAGAAATGGATCTACCTATTAAGTACAATAGAACCATCAGGATTGAACAAAAAATATAATTAGACTGACAAATTAGGTTAAAAAGTTAGAGTTCATGGAATGAAGGCCTAACACAAATTTTCTCTCCCCAGTCTTCCCAATTTTTCTCCATCTTCCTTAATTTTCCTACAGTTACCCTGAATTCTATTCCTAATCCTAACCACGCCCCGACCTCTTATCCTAACCCTAACCATTTTACACCCTTGCCTAACCCTAACCAGATTGACCCCAAATTATGTGGACGTTTAGTTAATAAAAATTATATATCATCTATCAGTTAAAATTAAAAGTCACATCTCATTTAACAACAATTGGCATGCAAGGGGTTAAAAAGCAAACATGATTCTAGACCTATTAAAGCAATTATTGACATACAAGGGGTTAAAAACAAATTCGTTGTTATTCTATCAGTAACACTAATTAAACGGTAATAATTCCAAACAATAACAGTGTGCAAAGGGTTAAAAACACATGATATAAGTCCTTAAAAAACATCTATGGGCCTACAACAACAAACAATTCATCCAACAACATCATTGACTATTTTTTTAAAAACTACTTGTAATTCAATAGATGTAACAAGGTATATAACTAAATCAGCCTAAAAATACTATAAAATTCTAATTGGCATAATCCAGAATAGAAGGGGTTAAAAACAAATTCATTTTAACTCAATATAAAACACTCATTAGTATCCAAGGGTTAAAAAACAGACAAATTCCTATGAGGCAGAATGACAAGCACGGGAGACTATAAATTGAGGGGAGTGGCCTCCTCCTTCCTTCATTCTTACTCTGACTCTCCATGAGGCAACATCTCAGCCAGCCTGCCAGTTTCAGCATTCTTTTCTCACCTGTATTGTGCCTTAGCCTGAAGAAGACCCATTGGGGTCGAAACGTCGCGCACGGGCACACACAGTAGAATTAATTTTTTTACAGAAAGCTTAAATTTAATTTTCGTTCGAAAAAAATAATTTTTCCGTTATTTTGAATCTTTTCGGTTTTTAATTTTAAAAAAACAATTTCAGTTATTTCTGAGAGTAAAAACTTTTTTTCGCTTTTAGGTTATAGAGGGCTTAATAAGACCACTCAGTCATGAGCCTCACTCATGGCGACGGATGGACCGTGGTGCGCCGCGGCGGACGACGCCGACCCCCTGGACAGGGGGTCTATGAAGATCGTCCACAAACAGGTTTTGACGGACGTCAAAACCACTTCTCTTACCGTGGGGGAAGGGACTACCGGGGAAGGACCGTGCACCTCCTGTCTCCCATCGTGATGGGGGTCAGGTTCAGTTCCCCTTCCCTAACCAGCCTGCGCCTCCCTTGGGACGTCCCCGACCCCTTTATCCTGGCAGATATTTAGGCCCACAATCCCAATCTTATGCTTCGGTGGTTCGCCAGGCCAACCCCAAAACAATTAGGGGGCCTTCCAACTCTGGATATCAGGGTCCAGGGACCAGACCACGCCAACAACACCCAGACCGTGTTTTTTCTGTTAATAGGAGCCAACCGGTGGTGCCAACTGACCCCAAATTCGGTCAATTGGTACGCAAGATGCACAAGGTCATCAAAATGGTACATCACCTGCAGAATGTCACCCCGGAACCGGATAAATCAGAACCCTTCATGATTTCCCGCATGGTGAACATTTTGTCCTCCATGATCAAACCGGCAGCCCCCACCTCAGATACCCTGGACCTCATTGTAGGTAATGCCAAGAACTGGGGTTACACCACTTTGGTGATCCTGGAAGACCATTACAAGGCGGGATTGGGGACCCTTTTGGAGGACCTCTCCCGGGAACTGGTTCCACAGTGGAACACAGCTTTTGTGGTGGCCACAAAATGGGCCCGCAAGAACCTGCCTCGTATAAAACAAGAGGTCATAGACCATGCCGAGGCATTGATCTCAGCTTGTGAACATTCAGAAACGGTTCCAGACCAACGAGAAAAACTGCCACCACAGAACAAAAGCACAGAACAACAACCACCACCACCACCACTACAGGACACAAACACAGAACAACAACCACCACCACAGGACACCAACACGGAACAACAACCACCACCACAGGGCATAAATACGCAACGACCAAAGTCTCCGCAACACACACCACCAGCGACAATTTCGTTGCCAACAGAAATCCCACAGCTAAGAACAACAGCAGTAGGGGACCAAAGGGAAGAGCTCACTCATCAATCCCCTAAGGCACAGAGACTCCCTCGAAAATCCACGAAACCGACTCGGGAAGTCGCACAGACTAACCTCATAGGCCTGGAAATAGGGGGGGATGAATTTTCTCAGTCCGATAACAGGGATTCCCCTCGAGCTACAAAACCGGGTGCAAACCATTCATTGCTGGATGAGGATTTGTGGTCGAATTTGGACACTACTCCCATTTTAGGTCTTGAAATGGGTTCAGCATCTCCACGAGGGGCCGAGGCAGGATCACCTCGAGCTCACCAAAGGGCAGTCCCCTTTCAGGGACCCCCAGAGGACCCGAATGGTACAAGTGAAGGAGATTCAAGGATGGAAAATACCTCCACTCCACAACCATACTTTTACAAGGTCAAGAGACACATCACTACAGACCGCAAAATGGTCACTGGGGCCTCAATGTGAGTAAGAAATGGCTCATCATTGGGGATTCCAATCTCTCCAGGATACCAATGTACGCCATACCGGACCTACAGATGGAGAGCTATCCAGGGGCCAATTTCCGGCATGCTCAGTCGATTCTGTCGAAGGCATCGGGCCTCGTGACAGTGGAGAAGGTGGTTCTCTCATTTGGCCTTAACTGCCGTGGACAAAAAGCCAAAGAGACTTCCGTAAAGCAGTTACAGGCGGCAGTTAGGGAGGCGAAGAGACAGTTTCCCTTTGCAGAGATTTGGATCCCACTTATAAATTTCTCTTCTTCCTTGCCCAGGGAAGAACAGCTAAGCCTGCAAACGCTGAACCATCATATCTCCAAAAACATGCCTTTCCTTCCTCTCCTTCCAACCTCAGACTTCCAAACAGAAAGGGACGGGGTGCATTGGACTCGAGATACAGCCCGAGCAATGTTCCACCATTGGCTTGACTGTTTAAACTTAAGGTCCCCGTAAGTCTCTCGGAAGAGGGGGTCAAGGGGTCAAAATCCCCTTCGTGCCATAATGTTATAGTGTTGGCAAAGGATTTTAGCCCTTCAAGAGCCCAACTGGAGGTACTGAGTAGGGGCTTGACCTTTGTTCCAACGATAGATTTAGTCAAAAATCAAAAAGACAATTACAATTGGACATTCAAAATTATCACCGGAAAGTAAAACTGACAACGTATTTCAAAAATAATAGGGATCGTCAGCCACTGCCGTTCATGCCACCATCAACGTGGACACCACCTGACCATAAATTACTACCGGAAATTAATCTCTTAATTCATCGGGACAATTTGGAATTTAAAAAATGTTTCAAATTCTATAAAGAACAACCCAATTTATCACAGCATGAAGTTACTGCACTCAGAGAACTGATGCACAAAAAACACATTGTTATAAAACCCGCAGACAAGGGGAGTGCGGTAGTAATACTGGGACGGGATCAGTATATAACAGAGGCTCAACGTCAATTAAATAACAAGACCTATTACAAAAAATTGGAGGCACCCATCTTCCATCAGACCATTCCGGTAGTACACGAGATTATAGATAAATTACATAAGCAAAAATTCATTAATGCCAAACAGAAGCGATACCTTAAGGGAGATACACAACCAAGACCACGGCAGTTTTACATCTTACCCAAAATCCACAAGGACCCGGAACAATGGACTCTGCCCTTCGAGATACCTCCAGGCAGACCCATAGTATCGGATTGCAGTAGTGAGACCTACCGAACGGCAGAATACATAGATTACTTCTTAAATCCTCTGTCTGTCAAACATCCATCTTATGTTAAGGACACTTATCATTTCATTGATATGATAAAAAAATTTAAAATGCCTCCAAGTTCCCTGTTCTTTACCATGGATATAGAGAGTCTCTATACTAATATCGATACCCAGGCAGGTTTACTGGCAGTCCAAAAAATATTTCAAAAATATCCTGATGAAAACAGACCAGATGACGCAGTATTAGAGCTTTTGGAAATTAATTTAACCAAAAATGACTTTGAATTTAATGAAGAATATTATTTACAAATTAAAGGAACAGCTATGGGCAAAAGGTTTGCCCCAGCTTATGCCAACATATTTATGGCAAACTGGGAGGAGGAAGCCCTATCCAAATGCCCCAAGAGGCCTCTCTATTATCTCAGGTATTTGGACGATATTTGGGGAATTTGGACATATTCAGAGCAGGAATTTGACCAATTCATGGATATTTTAAACAACCATGACCCTTCTATTAAATGCAAACACATAACGAATCAAAACTCAATAGACTTTTTGGATACCACAGTTTACAAGGGACCATCGTTCATTCAGAACCACACATTGGATGTTAAAGTGTTCTTTAAAAAGACGGATACACATGCCCTTCTTTTTAAAACAAGTTTTCACCCAAAACACACATTTAAGGGCATTGTGAAATCCCAATTGTTGCGATTCAGTCGAATATGTACGCAGACAGAGGATTTTTGGAAAGCAGTCCAAATTCTTTTCAGAGTATTACGTGAACGAGGTTACTCGAGAACCTTTCTGAGACAGTGTCTCAAATCTTTCCAAGTTCAGAAACAGAAATCCCGAAATACAATCATTCCTATAATCACTACATTCTCATCAGCCAGTATGATTCTGAACAATAAGCTGAAAACCAATTTCAAATCAGTAATGATAGATTTGGGGGTGTTACAGAACCATCAAGTAATTTCAGCCTACAGGAAAAACAAAAATCTAAAGGACCTTTTGGTACGTGCAAAACTTAAACCCATACGACAACCAAAAATCAATTCTACACCTGAATATTTCTGTAGCCTAAAATTTGTACGCAACAGGGTTAATAAGACTATTTTTGAAATCCCACAAAGGTTTAGCCCTCATACCTCAAACTGTATCTACATTATTTTCTGCTCCAAATGTGGAATACAATACATTGGGGAGACCAAGAATTCTATTTCAACTCGTATGACACAACACAGATATAATATCAGGAATAAAAAGGAAACTCAGATCCCCATAGTTAAACATTTTATTTTCCATGGCTTGCTGGCTGTTAGAGTGGCAGGGATCCAAAGCAATTCCTTTTGGACGGACACTGAAAGAAAGAAAATTGAAAGAAAATGGATCTACCTATTAAGTACAATAGAACCATCAGGATTGAACAAAAAATATAATTAGACTGACAAATTAGGTTAAAAAGTTAGAGTTCATGGAATGAAGGCCTAACACAAATTTTCTCTCCCCAGTCTTCCCAATTTTTCTCCATCTTCCTTAATTTTCCTACAGTTACCCTGAATTCTATTCCTAATCCTAACCACGCCCCGACCTCTTATCCTAACCCTAACCATTTTACACCCTTGCCTAACCCTAACCAGATTGACCCCAAATTATGTGGACGTTTAGTTAATAAAAATTATATATCATCTATCAGTTAAAATTAAAAGTCACATCTCATTTAACAACAATTGGCATGCAAGGGGTTAAAAAGCAAACATGATTCTAGACCTATTAAAGCAATTATTGACATACAAGGGGTTAAAAACAAATTCGTTGTTATTCTATCAGTAACACTAATTAAACGGTAATAATTCCAAACAATAACAGTGTGCAAAGGGTTAAAAACACATGATATAAGTCCTTAAAAAAACATCTATGGGCCTACAACAACAAACAATTCATCCAACAACATCATTGACTATTTTTTTAAAAACTACTTGTAATTCAATAGATGTAACAAGGTATATAACTAAATCAGCCTAAAAATACTATAAAATTCTAATTGGCATAATCCAGAATAGAAGGGGTTAAAAACAAATTCATTTTAACTCAATATAAAACACTCATTAGTATCCAAGGGTTAAAAAACAGACAAATTCCTATGAGGCAGAATGACAAGCACGGGAGACTATAAATTGAGGGGAGTGGCCTCCTCCTTCCTTCATTCTTACTCTGACTCTCCATGAGGCAACATCTCAGCCAGCCTGCCAGTTTCAGCATTCTTTTCTCACCTGTATTGTGCCTTAGCCTGAAGAAGACCCATTGGGGTCGAAACGTCGCGCACGGGCACACACAGTAGAATTAATTTTTTTACAGAAAGCTTAAATTTAATTTTCGTTCGAAAAAAATAATTTTTCCGTTATTTTGAATCTTTTCGGTTTTTAATTTTAAAAAAACAATTTCAGTTATTTCTGAGAGTAAAAACTTTTTTTCGCTTTTAGGTTATAGAGGGCTTAATAAGACCACTCAGTCATGAGCCTCACTCATGGCGACGGATGGACCGTGGTGCGCCGCGGCGGACGACGCCGACCCCCTGGACAGGGGGTCTATGAAGATCGTCCACAAACAGGTTTTGACGGACGTCAAAACCACTTCTCTTACCGTGGGGGAAGGGACTACCGGGGGAAGGACCGTGCACCTCCTGTCTCCCATCGTGATGGGGGTCAGGTTCAGTTCCCCTTCCCTAACCAGCCTGCGCCTCCCTTGGGACGTCCCCGACCCCTTTATCCTGGCAGATATTTAGGCCCACAATCCCAATCTTATGCTTCGGTGGTTCGCCAGGCCAACCCCAAAACAATTAGGGGGCCTTCCAACTCTGGATATCAGGGTCCAGGGACCAGACCACGCCAACAACACCCAGACCGTGTTTTTTCTGTTAATAGGAGCCAACCGGTGGTGCCAACTGACCCCAAATTCGGTCAATTGGTACGCAAGATGCACAAGGTCATCAAAATGGTACATCACCTGCAGAATGTCACCCCGGAACCGGATAAATCAGAACCCTTCATGATTTCCCGCATGGTGAACATTTTGTCCTCCATGATCAAACCGGCAGCCCCCACCTCAGATACCCTGGACCTCATTGTAGGTAATGCCAAGAACTGGGGTTACACCACTTTGGTGATCCTGGAAGACCATTACAAGGCGGGATTGGGGACCCTTTTGGAGGACCTCTCCCGGGAACTGGTTCCACAGTGGAACACAGCTTTTGTGGTGGCCACAAAATGGGCCCGCAAGAACCTGCCTCGTATAAAACAAGAGGTCATAGACCATGCCGAGGCATTGATCTCAGCTTGTGAACATTCAGAAACGGTTCCAGACCAACGAGAAAAACTGCCACCACAGAACAAAAGCACAGAACAACAACCACCACCACCACCACTACAGGACACAAACACAGAACAACAACCACCACCACAGGACACCAACACGGAACAACAACCACCACCACAGGGCATAAATACGCAACGACCAAAGTCTCCGCAACACACACCACCAGCGACAATTTCGTTGCCAACAGAAATCCCACAGCTAAGAACAACAGCAGTAGGGGACCAAAGGGAAGAGCTCACTCATCAATCCCCTAAGGCACAGAGACTCCCTCGAAAATCCACGAAACCGACTCGGGAAGTCGCACAGACTAACCTCATAGGCCTGGAAATAGGGGGGGATGAATTTTCTCAGTCCGATAACAGGGATTCCCCTCGAGCTACAAAACCGGGTGCAAACCATTCATTGCTGGATGAGGATTTGTGGTCGAATTTGGACACTACTCCCATTTTAGGTCTTGAAATGGGTTCAGCATCTCCACGAGGGGCCGAGGCAGGATCACCTCGAGCTCACCAAAGGGCAGTCCCCTTTCAGGGACCCCCAGAGGACCCGAATGGTACAAGTGAAGGAGATTCAAGGATGGAAAATACCTCCACTCCACAACCATACTTTTACAAGGTCAAGAGACACATCACTACAGACCGCAAAATGGTCACTGGGGCCTCAATGTGAGTAAGAAATGGCTCATCATTGGGGATTCCAATCTCTCCAGGATACCAATGTACGCCATACCGGACCTACAGATGGAGAGCTATCCAGGGGCCAATTTCCGGCATGCTCAGTCGATTCTGTCGAAGGCATCGGGCCTCGTGACAGTGGAGAAGGTGGTTCTCTCATTTGGCCTTAACTGCCGTGGACAAAAAGCCAAAGAGACTTCCGTAAAGCAGTTACAGGCGGCAGTTAGGGAGGCGAAGAGACAGTTTCCCTTTGCAGAGATTTGGATCCCACTTATAAATTTCTCTTCTTCCTTGCCCAGGGAAGAACAGCTAAGCCTGCAAACGCTGAACCATCATATCTCCAAAAACATGCCTTTCCTTCCTCTCCTTCCAACCTCAGACTTCCAAACAGAAAGGGACGGGGTGCATTGGACTCGAGATACAGCCCGAGCAATGTTCCACCATTGGCTTGACTGTTTAAACTTAAGGTCCCCGTAAGTCTCTCGGAAGAGGGGGTCAAGGGGTCAAAATCCCCTTCGTGCCATAATGTTATAGTGTTGGCAAAGGATTTTAGCCCTTCAAGAGCCCAACTGGAGGTACTGAGTAGGGGCTTGACCTTTGTTCCAACGATAGATTTAGTCAAAAATCAAAAAAGACAATTACAATTGGACATTCAAAATTATCACCGGAAAGTAAAACTGACAACGTATTTCAAAAATAATAGGGATCGTCAGCCACTGCCGTTCATGCCACCATCAACGTGGACACCACCTGACCATAAATTACTACCGGAAATTAATCTCTTAATTCATCGGGACAATTTGGAATTTAAAAAATGTTTCAAATTCTATAAAGAACAACCCAATTTATCACAGCATGAAGTTACTGCACTCAGAGAACTGATGCACAAAAAACACATTGTTATAAAACCCGCAGACAAGGGGAGTGCGGTAGTAATACTGGGACGGGATCAGTATATAACAGAGGCTCAACGTCAATTAAATAACAAGACCTATTACAAAAAATTGGAGGCACCCATCTTCCATCAGACCATTCCGGTAGTACACGAGATTATAGATAAATTACATAAGCAAAAATTCATTAATGCCAAACAGAAGCGATACCTTAAGGGAGATACACAACCAAGACCACGGCAGTTTTACATCTTACCCAAAATCCACAAGGACCCGGAACAATGGACTCTGCCCTTCGAGATACCTCCAGGCAGACCCATAGTATCGGATTGCAGTAGTGAGACCTACCGAACGGCAGAATACATAGATTACTTCTTAAATCCTCTGTCTGTCAAACATCCATCTTATGTTAAGGACACTTATCATTTCATTGATATGATAAAAAAATTTAAAATGCCTCCAAGTTCCCTGTTCTTTACCATGGATATAGAGAGTCTCTATACTAATATCGATACCCAGGCAGGTTTACTGGCAGTCCAAAAAATATTTCAAAAATATCCTGATGAAAACAGACCAGATGACGCAGTATTAGAGCTTTTGGAAATTAATTTAACCAAAAATGACTTTGAATTTAATGAAGAATATTATTTACAAATTAAAGGAACAGCTATGGGCAAAAGGTTTGCCCCAGCTTATGCCAACATATTTATGGCAAACTGGGAGGAGGAAGCCCTATCCAAATGCCCCAAGAGGCCTCTCTATTATCTCAGGTATTTGGACGATATTTGGGGAATTTGGACATATTCAGAGCAGGAATTTGACCAATTCATGGATATTTTAAACAACCATGACCCTTCTATTAAATGCAAACACATAACGAATCAAAACTCAATAGACTTTTTGGATACCACAGTTTACAAGGGACCATCGTTCATTCAGAACCACACATTGGATGTTAAAGTGTTCTTTAAAAAGACGGATACACATGCCCTTCTTTTTAAAACAAGTTTTCACCCAAAACACACATTTAAGGGCATTGTGAAATCCCAATTGTTGCGATTCAGTCGAATATGTACGCAGACAGAGGATTTTTGGAAAGCAGTCCAAATTCTTTTCAGAGTATTACGTGAACGAGGTTACTCGAGAACCTTTCTGAGACAGTGTCTCAAATCTTTCCAAGTTCAGAAACAGAAATCCCGAAATACAATCATTCCTATAATCACTACATTCTCATCAGCCAGTATGATTCTGAACAATAAGCTGAAAACCAATTTCAAATCAGTAATGATAGATTTGGGGGTGTTACAGAACCATCAAGTAATTTCAGCCTACAGGAAAAACAAAAATCTAAAGGACCTTTTGGTACGTGCAAAACTTAAACCCATACGACAACCAAAAATCAATTCTACACCTGAATATTTCTGTAGCCTAAAATTTGTACGCAACAGGGTTAATAAGACTATTTTTGAAATCCCACAAAGGTTTAGCCCTCATACCTCAAACTGTATCTACATTATTTTCTGCTCCAAATGTGGAATACAATACATTGGGGAGACCAAGAATTCTATTTCAACTCGTATGACACAACACAGATATAATATCAGGAATAAAAAGGAAACTCAGATCCCCATAGTTAAACATTTTATTTTCCATGGCTTGCTGGCTGTTAGAGTGGCAGGGATCCAAAGCAATTCCTTTTGGACGGACACTGAAAGAAAGAAAATTGAAAGAAAATGGATCTACCTATTAAGTACAATAGAACCATCAGGATTGAACAAAAAATATAATTAGACTGACAAATTAGGTTAAAAAGTTAGAGTTCATGGAATGAAGGCCTAACACAAATTTTCTCTCCCCAGTCTTCCCAATTTTTCTCCATCTTCCTTAATTTTCCTACAGTTACCCTGAATTCTATTCCTAATCCTAACCACGCCCCGACCTCTTATCCTAACCCTAACCATTTTACACCCTTGCCTAACCCTAACCAGATTGACCCCAAATTATGTGGACGTTTAGTTAATAAAAATTATATCATCTATCAGTTAAAATTAAAAGTCACATCTCATTTAACAACAATTGGCATGCAAGGGGTTAAAAAGCAAACATGATTCTAGACCTATTAAAGCAATTATTGACATACAAGGGGTTAAAAACAAATTCGTTGTTATTCTATCAGTAACACTAATTAAACGGTAATAATTCCAAACAATAACAGTGTGCAAAGGGTTAAAAACACATGATATAAGTCCTTAAAAAAACATCTATGGGCCTACAACAACAAACAATTCATCCAACAACATCATTGACTATTTTTTTAAAAACTACTTGTAATTCAATAGATGTAACAAGGTATATAACTAAATCAGCCTAAAAATACTATAAAATTCTAATTGGCATAATCCAGAATAGAAGGGGTTAAAAACAAATTCATTTTAACTCAATATAAAACACTCATTAGTATCCAAGGGTTAAAAAACAGACAAATTCCTATGAGGCAGAATGACAAGCACGGGAGACTATAAATTGAGGGGAGTGGCCTCCTCCTTCCTTCATTCTTACTCTGACTCTCCATGAGGCAACATCTCAGCCAGCCTGCCAGTTTCAGCATTCTTTTCTCACCTGTATTGTGCCTTAGCCTGAAGAAGACCCATTGGGGTCGAAACGTCGCGCACGGGCACACACAGTAGAATTAATTTTTTTACAGAAAGCTTAAATTTAATTTTCGTTCGAAAAAAATAATTTTTCCGTTATTTTGAATCTTTTCGGTTTTTAATTTTAAAAAAACAATTTCAGTTATTTCTGAGAGTAAAAACTTTTTTTCGCTTTTAGGTTATAGAGGGCTTAATAAGACCACTCAGTCATGAGCCTCACTCATGGCGACGGATGGACCGTGGTGCGCCGCGGCGGACGACGCCGACCCCCTGGACAGGGGGTCTATGAAGATCGTCCACAAACAGGTTTTGACGGACGTCAAAACCACTTCTCTTACCGTGGGGGAAGGGACTACCGGGGGAAGGACCGTGCACCTCCTGTCTCCCATCGTGATGGGGGTCAGGTTCAGTTCCCCTTCCCTAACCAGCCTGCGCCTCCCTTGGGACGTCCCCGACCCCTTTATCCTGGCAGATATTTAGGCCCACAATCCCAATCTTATGCTTCGGTGGTTCGCCAGGCCAACCCCAAAACAATTAGGGGGCCTTCCAACTCTGGATATCAGGGTCCAGGGACCAGACCACGCCAACAACACCCAGACCGTGTTTTTTCTGTTAATAGGAGCCAACCGGTGGTGCCAACTGACCCCAAATTCGGTCAATTGGTACGCAAGATGCACAAGGTCATCAAAATGGTACATCACCTGCAGAATGTCACCCCGGAACCGGATAAATCAGAACCCTTCATGATTTCCCGCATGGTGAACATTTTGTCCTCCATGATCAAACCGGCAGCCCCCACCTCAGATACCCTGGACCTCATTGTAGGTAATGCCAAGAACTGGGGTTACACCACTTTGGTGATCCTGGAAGACCATTACAAGGCGGGATTGGGGACCCTTTTGGAGGACCTCTCCCGGGAACTGGTTCCACAGTGGAACACAGCTTTTGTGGTGGCCACAAAATGGGCCCGCAAGAACCTGCCTCGTATAAAACAAGAGGTCATAGACCATGCCGAGGCATTGATCTCAGCTTGTGAACATTCAGAAACGGTTCCAGACCAACGAGAAAAACTGCCACCACAGAACAAAAGCACAGAACAACAACCACCACCACCACCACTACAGGACACAAACACAGAACAACAACCACCACCACAGGACACCAACACGGAACAACAACCACCACCACAGGGCATAAATACGCAACGACCAAAGTCTCCGCAACACACACCACCAGCGACAATTTCGTTGCCAACAGAAATCCCACAGCTAAGAACAACAGCAGTAGGGGACCAAAGGGAAGAGCTCACTCATCAATCCCCTAAGGCACAGAGACTCCCTCGAAAATCCACGAAACCGACTCGGGAAGTCGCACAGACTAACCTCATAGGCCTGGAAATAGGGGGGGATGAATTTTCTCAGTCCGATAACAGGGATTCCCCTCGAGCTACAAAACCGGGTGCAAACCATTCATTGCTGGATGAGGATTTGTGGTCGAATTTGGACACTACTCCCATTTTAGGTCTTGAAATGGGTTCAGCATCTCCACGAGGGGCCGAGGCAGGATCACCTCGAGCTCACCAAAGGGCAGTCCCCTTTCAGGGACCCCCAGAGGACCCGAATGGTACAAGTGAAGGAGATTCAAGGATGGAAAATACCTCCACTCCACAACCATACTTTTACAAGGTCAAGAGACACATCACTACAGACCGCAAAATGGTCACTGGGGCCTCAATGTGAGTAAGAAATGGCTCATCATTGGGGATTCCAATCTCTCCAGGATACCAATGTACGCCATACCGGACCTACAGATGGAGAGCTATCCAGGGGCCAATTTCCGGCATGCTCAGTCGATTCTGTCGAAGGCATCGGGCCTCGTGACAGTGGAGAAGGTGGTTCTCTCATTTGGCCTTAACTGCCGTGGACAAAAAGCCAAAGAGACTTCCGTAAAGCAGTTACAGGCGGCAGTTAGGGAGGCGAAGAGACAGTTTCCCTTTGCAGAGATTTGGATCCCACTTATAAATTTCTCTTCTTCCTTGCCCAGGGAAGAACAGCTAAGCCTGCAAACGCTGAACCATCATATCTCCAAAAACATGCCTTTCCTTCCTCTCCTTCCAACCTCAGACTTCCAAACAGAAAGGGACGGGGTGCATTGGACTCGAGATACAGCCCGAGCAATGTTCCACCATTGGCTTGACTGTTTAAACTTAAGGTCCCCGTAAGTCTCTCGGAAGAGGGGGTCAAGGGGTCAAAATCCCCTTCGTGCCATAATGTTATAGTGTTGGCAAAGGATTTTAGCCCTTCAAGAGCCCAACTGGAGGTACTGAGTAGGGGCTTGACCTTTGTTCCAACGATAGATTTAGTCAAAAATCAAAAAAGACAATTACAATTGGACATTCAAAATTATCACCGGAAAGTAAAACTGACAACGTATTTCAAAAATAATAGGGATCGTCAGCCACTGCCGTTCATGCCACCATCAACGTGGACACCACCTGACCATAAATTACTACCGGAAATTAATCTCTTAATTCATCGGGACAATTTGGAATTTAAAAAATGTTTCAAATTCTATAAAGAACAACCCAATTTATCACAGCATGAAGTTACTGCACTCAGAGAACTGATGCACAAAAACACATTGTTATAAAACCCGCAGACAAGGGGAGTGCGGTAGTAATACTGGGACGGGATCAGTATATAACAGAGGCTCAACGTCAATTAAATAACAAGACCTATTACAAAAAATTGGAGGCACCCATCTTCCATCAGACCATTCCGGTAGTACACGAGATTATAGATAAATTACATAAGCAAAAATTCATTAATGCCAAACAGAAGCGATACCTTAAGGGAGATACACAACCAAGACCACGGCAGTTTTACATCTTACCCAAAATCCACAAGGACCCGGAACAATGGACTCTGCCCTTCGAGATACCTCCAGGCAGACCCATAGTATCGGATTGCAGTAGTGAGACCTACCGAACGGCAGAATACATAGATTACTTCTTAAATCCTCTGTCTGTCAAACATCCATCTTATGTTAAGGACACTTATCATTTCATTGATATGATAAAAAAATTTAAAATGCCTCCAAGTTCCCTGTTCTTTACCATGGATATAGAGAGTCTCTATACTAATATCGATACCCAGGCAGGTTTACTGGCAGTCCAAAAAATATTTCAAAAATATCCTGATGAAAACAGACCAGATGACGCAGTATTAGAGCTTTTGGAAATTAATTTAACCAAAAATGACTTTGAATTTAATGAAGAATATTATTTACAAATTAAAGGAACAGCTATGGGCAAAAGGTTTGCCCCAGCTTATGCCAACATATTTATGGCAAACTGGGAGGAGGAAGCCCTATCCAAATGCCCCAAGAGGCCTCTCTATTATCTCAGGTATTTGGACGATATTTGGGGAATTTGGACATATTCAGAGCAGGAATTTGACCAATTCATGGATATTTTAAACAACCATGACCCTTCTATTAAATGCAAACACATAACGAATCAAAACTCAATAGACTTTTTGGATACCACAGTTTACAAGGGACCATCGTTCATTCAGAACCACACATTGGATGTTAAAGTGTTCTTTAAAAAGACGGATACACATGCCCTTCTTTTTAAAACAAGTTTTCACCCAAAACACATTTAAGGGCATTGTGAAATCCCAATTGTTGCGATTCAGTCGAATATGTACGCAGACAGAGGATTTTTGGAAAGCAGTCCAAATTCTTTTCAGAGTATTACGTGAACGAGGTTACTCGAGAACCTTTCTGAGACAGTGTCTCAAATCTTTCCAAGTTCAGAAACAGAAATCCCGAAATACAATCATTCCTATAATCACTACATTCTCATCAGCCAGTATGATTCTGAACAATAAGCTGAAAACCAATTTCAAATCAGTAATGATAGATTTGGGGGTGTTACAGAACCATCAAGTAATTTCAGCCTACAGGAAAAACAAAAATCTAAAGGACCTTTTGGTACGTGCAAAACTTAAACCCATACGACAACCAAAAATCAATTCTACACCTGAATATTTCTGTAGCCTAAAATTTGTACGCAACAGGGTTAATAAGACTATTTTTGAAATCCCACAAAGGTTTAGCCCTCATACCTCAAACTGTATCTACATTATTTTCTGCTCCAAATGTGGAATACAATACATTGGGGAGACCAAGAATTCTATTTCAACTCGTATGACACAACACAGATATAATATCAGGAATAAAAAGGAAACTCAGATCCCCATAGTTAAACATTTTATTTTCCATGGCTTGCTGGCTGTTAGAGTGGCAGGGATCCAAAGCAATTCCTTTTGGACGGACACTGAAAGAAAGAAAATTGAAAGAAAATGGATCTACCTATTAAGTACAATAGAACCATCAGGATTGAACAAAAAATATAATTAGACTGACAAATTAGGTTAAAAAGTTAGAGTTCATGGAATGAAGGCCTAACACAAATTTTCTCTCCCCAGTCTTCCCAATTTTTCTCCATCTTCCTTAATTTTCCTACAGTTACCCTGAATTCTATTCCTAATCCTAACCACGCCCCGACCTCTTATCCTAACCCTAACCATTTTACACCCTTGCCTAACCCTAACCAGATTGACCCCAAATTATGTGGACGTTTAGTTAATAAAAATTATATCATCTATCAGTTAAAATTAAAAGTCACATCTCATTTAACAACAATTGGCATGCAAGGGGTTAAAAAGCAAACATGATTCTAGACCTATTAAAGCAATTATTGACATACAAGGGGTTAAAAACAAATTCGTTGTTATTCTATCAGTAACACTAATTAAACGGTAATAATTCCAAACAATAACAGTGTGCAAAGGGTTAAAAACACATGATATAAGTCCTTAAAAAAACATCTATGGGCCTACAACAACAAACAATTCATCCAACAACATCATTGACTATTTTTTTAAAAACTACTTGTAATTCAATAGATGTAACAAGGTATATAACTAAATCAGCCTAAAAATACTATAAAATTCTAATTGGCATAATCCAGAATAGAAGGGGTTAAAAACAAATTCATTTTAACTCAATATAAAACACTCATTAGTATCCAAGGGTTAAAAAACAGACAAATTCCTATGAGGCAGAATGACAAGCACGGGAGACTATAAATTGAGGGGAGTGGCCTCCTCCTTCCTTCATTCTTACTCTGACTCTCCATGAGGCAACATCTCAGCCAGCCTGCCAGTTTCAGCATTCTTTTCTCACCTGTATTGTGCCTTAGCCTGAAGAAGACCCATTGGGGTCGAAACGTCGCGCACGGGCACACACAGTAGAATTAATTTTTTTACAGAAAGCTTAAATTTAATTTTCGTTCGAAAAAAATAATTTTTCCGTTATTTTGAATCTTTTCGGTTTTTAATTTTAAAAAAACAATTTCAGTTATTTCTGAGAGTAAAAACTTTTTTTCGCTTTTAGGTTATAGAGGGCTTAATAAGACCACTCAGTCATGAGCCTCACTCATGGCGACGGATGGACCGTGGTGCGCCGCGGCGGACGACGCCGACCCCCTGGACAGGGGGTCTATGAAGATCGTCCACAAACAGGTTTTGACGGACGTCAAAACCACTTCTCTTACCGTGGGGGAAGGGACTACCGGGGGAAGGACCGTGCACCTCCTGTCTCCCATCGTGATGGGGGTCAGGTTCAGTTCCCCTTCCCTAACCAGCCTGCGCCTCCCTTGGGACGTCCCCGACCCCTTTATCCTGGCAGATATTTAGGCCCACAATCCCAATCTTATGCTTCGGTGGTTCGCCAGGCCAACCCCAAAACAATTAGGGGGCCTTCCAACTCTGGATATCAGGGTCCAGGGACCAGACCACGCCAACAACACCCAGACCGTGTTTTTTCTGTTAATAGGAGCCAACCGGTGGTGCCAACTGACCCCAAATTCGGTCAATTGGTACGCAAGATGCACAAGGTCATCAAAATGGTACATCACCTGCAGAATGTCACCCCGGAACCGGATAAATCAGAACCCTTCATGATTTCCCGCATGGTGAACATTTTGTCCTCCATGATCAAACCGGCAGCCCCCACCTCAGATACCCTGGACCTCATTGTAGGTAATGCCAAGAACTGGGGTTACACCACTTTGGTGATCCTGGAAGACCATTACAAGGCGGGATTGGGGACCCTTTTGGAGGACCTCTCCCGGGAACTGGTTCCACAGTGGAACACAGCTTTTGTGGTGGCCACAAAATGGGCCCGCAAGAACCTGCCTCGTATAAAACAAGAGGTCATAGACCATGCCGAGGCATTGATCTCAGCTTGTGAACATTCAGAAACGGTTCCAGACCAACGAGAAAAACTGCCACCACAGAACAAAAGCACAGAACAACAACCACCACCACCACCACTACAGGACACAAACACAGAACAACAACCACCACCACAGGACACCAACACGGAACAACAACCACCACCACAGGGCATAAATACGCAACGACCAAAGTCTCCGCAACACACACCACCAGCGACAATTTCGTTGCCAACAGAAATCCCACAGCTAAGAACAACAGCAGTAGGGGACCAAAGGGAAGAGCTCACTCATCAATCCCCTAAGGCACAGAGACTCCCTCGAAAATCCACGAAACCGACTCGGGAAGTCGCACAGACTAACCTCATAGGCCTGGAAATAGGGGGGGATGAATTTTCTCAGTCCGATAACAGGGATTCCCCTCGAGCTACAAAACCGGGTGCAAACCATTCATTGCTGGATGAGGATTTGTGGTCGAATTTGGACACTACTCCCATTTTAGGTCTTGAAATGGGTTCAGCATCTCCACGAGGGGCCGAGGCAGGATCACCTCGAGCTCACCAAAGGGCAGTCCCCTTTCAGGGACCCCCAGAGGACCCGAATGGTACAAGTGAAGGAGATTCAAGGATGGAAAATACCTCCACTCCACAACCATACTTTTACAAGGTCAAGAGACACATCACTACAGACCGCAAAATGGTCGACTGGGGCCTCAATGTGAGTAAGAAATGGCTCATCATTGGGGATTCCAATCTCTCCAGGATACCAATGTACGCCATACCGGACCTACAGATGGAGAGCTATCCAGGGGCCAATTTCCGGCATGCTCAGTCGATTCTGTCGAAGGCATCGGGCCTCGTGACAGTGGAGAAGGTGGTTCTCTCATTTGGCCTTAACTGCCGTGGACAAAAAGCCAAAGAGACTTCCGTAAAGCAGTTACAGGCGGCAGTTAGGGAGGCGAAGAGACAGTTTCCCTTTGCAGAGATTTGGATCCCACTTATAAATTTCTCTTCTTCCTTGCCCAGGGAAGAACAGCTAAGCCTGCAAACGCTGAACCATCATATCTCCAAAAACATGCCTTTCCTTCCTCTCCTTCCAACCTCAGACTTCCAAACAGAAAGGGACGGGGTGCATTGGACTCGAGATACAGCCCGAGCAATGTTCCACCATTGGCTTGACTGTTTAAACTTAAGGTCCCCGTAAGTCTCTCGGAAGAGGGGGTCAAGGGGTCAAAATCCCCTTCGTGCCATAATGTTATAGTGTTGGCAAAGGATTTTAGCCCTTCAAGAGCCCAACTGGAGGTACTGAGTAGGGGCTTGACCTTTGTTCCAACGATAGATTTAGTCAAAAATCAAAAAAGACAATTACAATTGGACATTCAAAATTATCACCGGAAAGTAAAACTGACAACGTATTTCAAAAATAATAGGGATCGTCAGCCACTGCCGTTCATGCCACCATCAACGTGGACACCACCTGACCATAAATTACTACCGGAAATTAATCTCTTAATTCATCGGGACAATTTGGAATTTAAAAAATGTTTCAAATTCTATAAAGAACAACCCAATTTATCACAGCATGAAGTTACTGCACTCAGAGAACTGATGCACAAAAAACACATTGTTATAAAACCCGCAGACAAGGGGAGTGCGGTAGTAATACTGGGACGGGATCAGTATATAACAGAGGCTCAACGTCAATTAAATAACAAGACCTATTACAAAAAATTGGAGGCACCCATCTTCCATCAGACCATTCCGGTAGTACACGAGATTATAGATAAATTACATAAGCAAAAATTCATTAATGCCAAACAGAAGCGATACCTTAAGGGAGATACACAACCAAGACCACGGCAGTTTTACATCTTACCCAAAATCCACAAGGACCCGGAACAATGGACTCTGCCCTTCGAGATACCTCCAGGCAGACCCATAGTATCGGATTGCAGTAGTGAGACCTACCGAACGGCAGAATACATAGATTACTTCTTAAATCCTCTGTCTGTCAAACATCCATCTTATGTTAAGGACACTTATCATTTCATTGATATGATAAAAAAATTTAAAATGCCTCCAAGTTCCCTGTTCTTTACCATGGATATAGAGAGTCTCTATACTAATATCGATACCCAGGCAGGTTTACTGGCAGTCCAAAAAATATTTCAAAAATATCCTGATGAAAACAGACCAGATGACGCAGTATTAGAGCTTTTGGAAATTAATTTAACCAAAAATGACTTTGAATTTAATGAAGAATATTATTTACAAATTAAAGGAACAGCTATGGGCAAAAGGTTTGCCCCAGCTTATGCCAACATATTTATGGCAAACTGGGAGGAGGAAGCCCTATCCAAATGCCCCAAGAGGCCTCTCTATTATCTCAGGTATTTGGACGATATTTGGGGAATTTGGACATATTCAGAGCAGGAATTTGACCAATTCATGGATATTTTAAACAACCATGACCCTTCTATTAAATGCAAACACATAACGAATCAAAACTCAATAGACTTTTTGGATACCACAGTTTACAAGGGACCATCGTTCATTCAGAACCACACATTGGATGTTAAAGTGTTCTTTAAAAAGACGGATACACATGCCCTTCTTTTTAAAACAAGTTTTCACCCAAAACACACTTTAAGGGCATTGTGAAATCCCAATTGTTGCGATTCAGTCGAATATGTACGCAGACAGAGGATTTTTGGAAAGCAGTCCAAATTCTTTTCAGAGTATTACGTGAACGAGGTTACTCGAGAACCTTTCTGAGACAGTGTCTCAAATCTTTCCAAGTTCAGAAACAGAAATCCCGAAATACAATCATTCCTATAATCACTACATTCTCATCAGCCAGTATGATTCTGAACAATAAGCTGAAAACCAATTTCAAATCAGTAATGATAGATTTGGGGGTGTTACAGAACCATCAAGTAATTTCAGCCTACAGGAAAAACAAAAATCTAAAGGACCTTTTGGTACGTGCAAAACTTAAACCCATACGACAACCAAAAATCAATTCTACACCTGAATATTTCTGTAGCCTAAAATTTGTACGCAACAGGGTTAATAAGACTATTTTTGAAATCCCACAAAGGTTTAGCCCTCATACCTCAAACTGTATCTACATTATTTTCTGCTCCAAATGTGGAATACAATACATTGGGGAGACCAAGAATTCTATTTCAACTCGTATGACACAACACAGATATAATATCAGGAATAAAAAGGAAACTCAGATCCCCATAGTTAAACATTTTATTTTCCATGGCTTGCTGGCTGTTAGAGTGGCAGGGATCCAAAGCAATTCCTTTTGGACGGACACTGAAAGAAAGAAAATTGAAAGAAAATGGATCTACCTATTAAGTACAATAGAACCATCAGGATTGAACAAAAAATATAATTAGACTGACAAATTAGGTTAAAAAGTTAGAGTTCATGGAATGAAGGCCTAACACAAATTTTCTCTCCCCAGTCTTCCCAATTTTTCTCCATCTTCCTTAATTTTCCTACAGTTACCCTGAATTCTATTCCTAATCCTAACCACGCCCCGACCTCTTATCCTAACCCTAACCATTTTACACCCTTGCCTAACCCTAACCAGATTGACCCCAAATTATGTGGACGTTTAGTTAATAAAAATTATATATCATCTATCAGTTAAAATTAAAAGTCACATCTCATTTAACAACAATTGGCATGCAAGGGGTTAAAAAGCAAACATGATTCTAGACCTATTAAAGCAATTATTGACATACAAGGGGTTAAAAACAAATTCGTTGTTATTCTATCAGTAACACTAATTAAACGGTAATAATTCCAAACAATAACAGTGTGCAAAGGGTTAAAAACACATGATATAAGTCCTTAAAAAAACATCTATGGGCCTACAACAACAAACAATTCATCCAACAACATCATTGACTATTTTTTTAAAAACTACTTGTAATTCAATAGATGTAACAAGGTATATAACTAAATCAGCCTAAAAATACTATAAATTCTAATTGGCATAATCCAGAATAGAAGGGGTTAAAAAAAATTCATTTTAACTCAATAAAAACACTCATTAGTATCCAAGGGTTAAAAAACAGACAAATTCCTATGAGGCAGAATGACAAGCACGGGAGACTATAAATTGAGGGGAGTGGCCTCCTCCTTCCTTCATTCTTACTCTGACTCTCCATGAGGCAACATCTCAGCCAGCCTGCCAGTTTCAGCATTCTTTTCTCACCTGTATTGTGCCTTAGCCTGAAGAAGACCCATTGGGGTCGAAACGTCGCGCACGGGCACACACAGTAGAATTAATTTTTTTACAGAAAGCTTAAATTTAATTTTCGTTCGAAAAAAATAATTTTTCCGTTATTTTGAATCTTTTCGGTTTTTAATTTTAAAAAAACAATTTCAGTTATTTCTGAGAGTAAAAACTTTTTTCGCTTTTAGGTTATAGAGGGCTTAATAAGACCACTCAGTCATGAGCCTCACTCATGGCGACGGATGGACCGTGGTGCGCCGCGGCGGACGACGCCGACCCCCTGGACAGGGGGTCTATGAAGATCGTCCACAAACAGGTTTTGACGGACGTCAAAACCACTTCTCTTACCGTGGGGGAAGGGACTACCGGGGGAAGGACCGTGCACCTCCTGTCTCCCATCGTGATGGGGGTCAGGTTCAGTTCCCCTTTCCTAAACCTAAAGAAAAAGGAAACTTAAAGATGCCACTCTGCAAAGCCTGATGAAGGACAAATAGTTCTCCGAAACGTTGCAACAAGGCAGAGTGAAGCAGGACCAAGTAGGCCTGGATTAATAGGACAGGAAGATAGGAAAATTCATCGTAAGACATCCAAGTAGGATGCAGACATTAAAGGATTCGTGAAGTCCAATTTTTTGAACAAATGCAAAGGTAATGCACTTTTGTTTTTAATGGGAAATGTGGGAAATGCTTAAAACTCAAACAAGGAGCGAGTGTTTTGCCTTTCTGGGGTCTCTGGAGGCGCATCACAGGACAGTGCACCAGACTGGCTAACGCAGAGCTTTGTAAGACGTTAGCCAGCTCTTTTTCCCTTCCCCTAACCAGCCAGCGCCGTGTGTGTCCTCTAGAGGGCCTCACGGGGGTGGAGACACTCTTACCCAGCCCAAATCCCTCACCTTAACCTCAGTACTTACCGTGACTCACTGAAGACCTCAATTGGAAAAGACTCAAGCAGAAGAATCCTGGAAACCTAAAATACATAGCCTCAAGCTGAAGTGAAAAAGGAAAATATTGACCGTGTTCGAACCTCATTCAAGTGAAACCTAAAGAAAAAGGAAACTTAAAGATGCCACTCTGCAAAGCCTGATGAAGGACAAATAGTTCTCCGAAACGTTGCAACAAGGCAGAGTGAAGCAGGACCAAGTAGGCCTGGATTAATAGGACAGGAAGATAGGAAAATTCATCGTAAGACATCCAAGTAGGATGCAGACATTAAAGGATTCGTGAAGTCCAATTTTTTGAACAAATGCAAAGGTAATGCACTTTTGTTTTTTATGGGAAATGTGGGAAATGCTTAAAACCTCAAACAAGGAGCGAGTGTTTTTGCCTTTCTGGGGTCTCTGGAGGCGCATCACAGGACAGTGCACCAGACTGGCTAACGCAGAGCTTTGTAAGACGTTAGCCAGCTCTTTTTCCCTTCCCCTAACCAGCCAGCGCCGTGTGTGTCCTCTAGAGGGCCTCACGGGGGTGGAGACACTCTTACCCAGCCCAAATCCCTCACCTTAACCTCAGTACTTACCGTGACTCACTGAAGACCTCAATTGGAAAAGACTCAAGCAGAAGAATCCTGGAAACCTAAAATACATAGCCTCAAGCTGAAGAAAAAGGAAAATATTGACCGTGTTCGAACCTCATTCAAGTGAAACCTAAAGAAAAAGGAAACTTAAAGATGCCACTCTGCAAAGCCTGATGAAGGACAAATAGTTCTCCGAAACGTTGCAACAAGGCAGAGTGAAGCAGGACCAAGTAGGCCTGGATTAATAGGACAGGAAGATAGGAAAATTCATCGTAAGACATCCAAGTAGGATGCAGACATTAAAGGATTCGTGAAGTCCAATTTTTTGAACAAATGCAAAGGTAATGCACTTTTGTTTTTTAATGGGAAATGTGGGAAATGCTTAAAACTCAAACAAGGAGCGAGTGTTTTTGCCTTTCTGGGGTCTCTGGAGGCGCATCACAGGACAGTGCACCAGACTGGCTAACGCAGAGCTTTGTAAGACGTTAGCCAGCTCTTTTTCCCTTCCCCTAACCAGCCAGCGCCGTGTGTGTCCTCTAGAGGGCCTCACGGGGGGGAGACACTCTTACCCAGCCCAAATCCCTCACCTTAACCTCAGTACTTACCGTGACTCACTGAAGACCTCAATTGGAAAAGACTCAAGCAGAAGAATCCTGGAAACCTAAAATACATAGCCTCAAGCTGAAGTGAAAAAGGAAAATATTGACCGTGTTCGAACCTCATTCAAGTGAAACCTAAAGAAAAAGGAAACTTAAAGATGCCACTCTGCAAAGCCTGATGAAGGACAAATAGTTCTCCGAAACGTTGCAACAAGGCAGAGTGAAGCAGGACCAAGTAGGCCTGGATTAATAGGACAGGAAGATAGGAAAATTCATCGTAAGACATCCAAGTAGGATGCAGACATTAAAGGATTCGTGAAGTCCAATTTTTTGAACAAATGCAAAGGTAATGCACTTTTGTTTTAATGGGAAATGTGGGAAATGCTTAAAACCTCAAACAAGGAGCGAGTGTTTTTGCCTTTCTGGGGTCTCTGGAGGCGCATCACAGGACAGTGCACCAGACTGGCTAACGCAGAGCTTTGTAAGACGTTAGCCAGCTCTTTTTCCCTTCCCCTAACCAGCCAGCGCCGTGTGTGTCCTCTAGAGGGCCTCACGGGGGTGGAGACACTCTTACCCAGCCCAAATCCCTCACCTTAACCTCAGTACTTACCGTGACTCACTGAAGACCTCAATTGGAAAAGACTCAAGCAGAAGAATCCTGGAAACCTAAAATACATAGCCTCAAGCTGAAGTGAAAAAGGAAATATTGACCGTGTTCGAACCTCATTCAAGTGAAACCTAAAGAAAAAGGAAACTTAAAGATGCCACTCTGCAAAGCCTGATGAAGGACAAATAGTTCTCCGAAACGTTGCAACAAGGCAGAGTGAAGCAGGACCAAGTAGGCCTGGATTAATAGGACAGGAAGATAGGAAAATTCATCGTAAGACATCCAAGTAGGATGCAGACATTAAAGGATTCGTGAAGTCCAATTTTTTGAACAAATGCAAAGGTAATGCACTTTGTTTTTAATGGGAAATGTGGGAAATGCTTAAAACCTCAAACAAGGAGCGAGTGTTTTTGCCTTTCTGGGGTCTCTGGAGGCGCATCACAGGACAGTGCACCAGACTGGCTAACGCAGAGCTTTGTAAGACGTTAGCCAGCTCTTTTTCCCTTCCCCTAACCAGCCAGCGCCGTGTGTGTCCTCTAGAGGGCCTCACGGGGGTGGAGACACTCTTACCCAGCCCAAATCCCTCACCTTAACCTCAGTACTTACCGTGACTCACTGAAGACCTCAATTGGAAAAGACTCAAGCAGAAGAATCCTGGAAACCTAAAATACATAGCCTCAAGCTGAAGTGAAAAAGGAAAATATTGACCGTGTTCGAACCTCATTCAAGTGAAACCTAAAGAAAAAGGAAACTTAAAGATGCCACTCTGCAAAGCCTGATGAAGGACAAATAGTTCTCCGAAACGTTGCAACAAGGCAGAGTGAAGCAGGACCAAGTAGGCCTGGATTAATAGGACAGGAAGATAGGAAAATTCATCGTAAGACATCCAAGTAGGATGCAGACATTAAAGGATTCGTGAAGTCCAATTTTTTGAACAAAGGCAAAGGTAATGCACTTTTGTTTTAATGGGAAATGTGGGAAATGCTTAAAACTCAAACAAGGAGGAGTGTTTTTGCCTTTCTGGGGTCTCTGGAGGCGCATCACAGGACAGTGCACCAGACTGGCTAACGCAGAGCTTTGTAAGACGTTAGCCAGCTCTTTTCCCTTCCCCTAACCAGCCAGCGCCGTGTGTGTCCTCTAGAGGGCCTCACGGGGGTGGAGACACTCCCCAGCCCAAATCCCTCACCTTAACCTCAGTACTTACCGTGACTCACTGAAGACCTCAATTGGAAAAGACTCAAGCAGAAGAATCCTGGAAACCTAAAATACATAGCCTCAAGCTGAAGTGAAAAAGGAAAATTGACCGTGTTCGAACCTCATTCAAGTGAAACCTAAAGAAAAAGGAAACTTAAAGATGCCACTCTGCAAAGCCTGATGAAGGACAAATAGTTCTCCGAAACGTTGCAACAAGGCAGAGTGAAGCAGGACCAAGTAGGCCTGGATTAATAGGACAGGAAGATAGGAAAATTCATCGTAAGACATCCAAGTAGGATGCAGACATTAAAGGATTCGTGAAGTCCAATTTTTTGAACAAATGCAAAGGTAATGCACTTTTGTTTTTAATGGGAAATGTGGGAAATGCAAAACTCAAACAAGGAGCGAGTGTTTTTGCCTTTCTGGGGTCTCTGGAGGCGCATCACAGGACAGTGCACCAGACTGGCTAACGCAGAGCTTTGTAAGACGTTAGCCAGCTCTTTTTCCCTTCCCCTAACCAGCCAGCGCCGTGTGTGTCCTCTAGAGGGCCTCACGGGGGTGGAGACACTCTTACCCAGCCCAAATCCCTCACCTTAACCTCAGTACTTACCGTGACTCACTGAAGACCTCAATTGGAAAAGACTCAAGCAGAAGAATCCTGGAAACCTAAAATACATAGCCTCAAGCTGAAGTGAAAAAGGAAAATATTGACCGTGTTCGAACCTCATTCAAGTGAAACCTAAAGAAAAAGGAAACTTAAAGATGCCACTCTGCAAAGCCTGATGAAGGACAAATAGTTCTCCGAAACGTTGCAACAAGGCAGAGTGAAGCAGGACCAAGTAGGCCTGGATTAATAGGACAGGAAGATAGGAAAATTCATCGTAAGACATCCAAGTAGGATGCAGACATTAAAGGATTCGTGAAGTCCAATTTTTTGAACAAATGCAAAGGTAATGCACTTTTGTTTTAATGGGAAATGTGGGAAATGCTTAAAACCTCAAACAAGGAGCGAGTGTTTTTGCCTTTCTGGGGTCTCTGGAGGCGCATCACAGGACAGTGCACCAGACTGGCTAACGCAGAGCTTTGTAAGACGTTAGCCAGCTCTTTTTCCCTTCCCCTAACCAGCCAGCGCCGTGTGTGTCCTCTAGAGGGCCTCACGGGGGTGGAGACACTCTTACCCAGCCCAAATCCCTCACCTTAACCTCAGTACTTACCGTGACTCACTGAAGACCTCAATTGGAAAAGACTCAAGCAGAAGAATCCTGGAAACCTAAAATACATAGCCTCAAGCTGAAGTGAAAAAGGAAAATATTGACCGTGTTCGAACCTCATTCAAGTGAAACCTAAAGAAAAAGGAAACTTAAAGATGCCACTCTGCAAAGCCTGATGAAGGACAAATAGTTCTCCGAAACGTTGCAACAAGGCAGAGTGAAGCAGGACCAAGTAGGCCTGGATTAATAGGACAGGAAGATAGGAAAATTCATCGTAAGACATCCAAGTAGGATGCAGACATTAAAGGATTCGTGAAGTCCAATTTTTGAACAAAGGCAAAGGTAATGCACTTTGTTTTTAATGGGAAATGGGAAATGCTTAAAACTCAAACAAGGAGCGAGTGTTTTGCCTTTCTGGGGTCTCTGGAGGCGCATCACAGGACAGTGCACCAGACTGGCTAACGCAGAGCTTTGTAAGACGTTAGCCAGCTCTTTTTCCCTTCCCCTAACCAGCCAGCGCCGTGTGTGTCCTCTAGAGGGCCTCACGGGGGTGGAGACACTCTTACCCAGCCCAATCCCTCACCTTAACCTCAGTACTTACCGTGACTCACTGAAGACCTCAATTGGAAAAGACTCAAGCAGAAGAATCCTGGAAACCTAAAATACATAGCCTCAAGCTGAAGTGAAAAAGGAAAATATTGACCGTGTTCGAACCTCATTCAAGTGAAACCTAAAGAAAAAGGAACTTAAAGATGCCACTCTGCAAAGCCTGATGAAGGACAAATAGTTCTCCGAAACGTTGCAACAAGGCAGAGTGAAGCAGGACCAAGTAGGCCTGGATTAATAGGACAGGAAGATAGGAAAATTCATCGTAAGACATCCAAGTAGGATGCAGACATTAAAGGATTCGTGAAGTCCAATTTTTTGAACAAAGGCAAAGGTAATGCACTTTTGTTTAATGGGAAATGTGGGAAATGCTTAAAACTCAAACAAGGAGCGAGTGTTTTTGCCTTCTGGGGTCTCTGGAGGCGCATCACAGGACAGTGCACCAGACTGGCTAACGCAGAGCTTTGTAAGCGTTAGCCAGCTCTTTTTCCCTTCCCTAACCAGCCAGCGCCGTGTGTGTCC
>NW_024040735.1:30000-35000 GCF_014851395.1 Micropterus salmoides | reverse complement strand
ACTCGGATGACTCCCCGGGTTGGATGAGCTACGGTGTGAAGCGCAAAGCGGCGCCCAGAGGCCCCTGTCACCTCTGGGAGTCAAGCTGTGGAGGTAGAGAGTCGTGGGCTTGACTCGGGTGGGGCACCCAAAAGCACCTCGCCCAGCCCGGGGAGAGCCACCCTGGCCGGGTAAAGCGGCGCCCAGAGGCCCCTGTCACCTCTGGGAGTCGAGCTGTGGAAGTAGAGAGTCGTGGGCTTGACTCTGGTGGGGCACCCAAAAGCACCTCGCCCAGCCCGGGGAGAGCCACCCTGGGCGGGTAAAAGCGGCGCCCAGAGGCCCCTGTCGACTGATTCGTGGCCCTGGTACTCTGCCCGGTGGACAGCACTCAGCCCCGTGTTGGATGAGCAAAGGTGCGAAGCGTAAAGCGGCGCCCAGAGGCCCCTGTCACCTCTGGGAGTCAAGCTGTGGAAGTAGAGAGTCGTGGGCTTGACTCGGGTGGGGCACCCCAAAAGCACCTCGCCGTGCCCGGGGAGAGCCACCCTGGGCGGGTAAAGCGGCGCCCAGAGGCCCCTGTCACCTCTGGGAGTCAAGCTGTGGAAGTAGAGAGTCGTGGGCTTGACTCGGGTGGGGCACCCAAAAGCACCTCGCCGTGCCCGGGGAGAGCCACCCTGGGCGGGTAAAGCGGCGCCCAGAGGCCCCTGTCACCTCTGGGAGTCGAGCTGTGGAAGTAGAGAGTCGTGGGCTTGACTCTGGTGGGGCACCCAAAAGCACCTCGCCCAGCCCGGGGAGAGCCACCCTGGGCGGGTAAAGCGGCGCCCAGAGGCCCCTGTCACCTCTGGGAGTCGAGCTGTGGAGGTAGAGAGTCGTGGGCTTGACTCGGGTGGGGCACCCAAAAGCACCTCGCCATGCCCGGGGAGAGCCACCCTGGGCGGGTAAAGCGGCGCCCAGAGGCCCCTGTCACCTCTGGGAGTCGAGCTGTGGAAGTAGAGAGTCGTGGGCTTGACTCTGGTGGGGCACCCAAAAGCACCTCGCCCAGCCCGGGGAGAGCCACCCTGGGCGGGTAAAGCGGCGCCCAGAGGCCCCTGTCACCTCTGGGAGTCGAGCTGTGGAGGTAGAGGCTCGTGGGCTTGACTCGGGTGGGGCACCCAAAAGCACCTCGCCATGCCCGGGGAGAGCCACCCTGGCCGGGTAAAGCGGCGCCCAGAGGCCCCTGTCACCTCTGGGAGTCGAGCTGTGGAAGTAGAGAGTCGTGGGCTTGACTCTGGTGGGGCACCCAAAAGCACCTCGCCATGCCCGGGGAGAGCCACCCTGGGCGGGTAAAGCGGCGCCCAGAGGCCCCTGTCACCTCTGGGAGTCGAGCTGTGGAAGTAGAGAGTCGTGGGCTTGACTCTGGTGGGGCACCCAAAAGCACCTCGCCATGCCCGGGGAGAGCCACCCTGGGCGGGTAAAGCGGCGCCCAGAGGCCCCTGTCACCTCTGGGAGTCGAGCTGTGGAAGTAGAGAGTCGTGGGCTTGACTCTGGTGGGGCACCCAAAAGCACCTCGCCCAGCCCGGGGAGAGCCACCCTGGGCGGGTAAAGCGGCGCCCAGAGGCCCCTGTCACCTCTGGGAGTCGAGCTGTGGAAGTAGAGAGTCGTGGGCTTGACTCTGGTGGGGCACCCAAAAGCACCTCGCCATGCCCGGGGAGAGCCACCCTGGGCGGGTAAAGCGGCGCCCAGAGGCCCCTGTCACCTCTGGGAGTCGAGCTGTGGAAGTAGAGAGTCGTGGGCTTGACTCTGGTGGGGCACCCAAAAGCACCTCGCCCAGCCCGGGGAGAGCCACCCTGGGCGGGTAAAGCGGCGCCCAGAGGCCCCTGTCACCTCTGGGAGTCGAGCTGTGGAAGTAGAGAGTCGTGGGCTTGACTCTGGTGGGGCACCCAAAAGCACCTCGCCCAGCCCGGGGAGAGCCACCCTGGGCGGGTAAAGCGGCGCCCAGAGGCCCCTGTCACCTCTGGGAGTCGAGCTGTGGAAGTAGAGAGTCGTGGGCTTGACTCTGGTGGGGCACCCAAAAGCACCTCGCCCAGCCCGGGGAGAGCCACCCTGGGCGGGTAAAGCGGCGCCCAGAGGCCCCTGTCACCTCTGGGAGTCGAGCTGTGGAAGTAGAGAGTCGTGGGCTTGACTCTGGTGGGGCACCCAAAAGCACCTCGCCCAGCCCGGGGAGAGCCACCCTGGGCGGGTAAAGCGGCGCCCAGAGGCCCCTGTCACCTCTGGGAGTCGAGCTGTGGAAGTAGAGAGTCGTGGGCTTGACTCTGGTGGGGCACCCAAAAGCACCTCGCCCAGCCCGGGGAGAGCCACCCTGGGCGGGTAAAGCGGCGCCCAGAGGCCCCTGTCACCTCTGGGAGTCGAGCTGTGGAAGTAGAGAGTCGTGGGCTTGACTCTGGTGGGGCACCCAAAAGCACCTCGCCCAGCCCGGGGAGAGCCACCCTGGGCGGGTAAAGCGGCGCCCAGAGGCCCCTGTCACCTCTGGGAGTCGAGCTGTGGAAGTAGAGAGTCGTGGGCTTGACTCTGGTGGGGCACCCAAAAGCACCTCGCCCAGCCCGGGGAGAGCCACCCTGGGCGGGTAAAGCGGCGCCCAGAGGCCCCTGTCACCTCTGGTTCTCCCTGGATGTTAACGGTCCTGGTAGCCCGGAGGCCCCACAGCCTCTGCACTATGCCCAGCCGGGGCACCTCGATGGCGGGGAAGTTCCCTCTAAAACGGCCCTGGAGGTGTGGACTTAGAAAAATTTTCGCTTGTGACTTTTTTCCTCTCAAAAACTGGGTTTCTGAAATCGTGCCGATGGTAGCTTGTGAATCAGGGGTAAACTCCTTGAAACGGGAAAACTCTCAAAGCCCTAGAGGTCTAGGGCTTCGCAGGGTTTATCGGTGAAAAGACTTTGTCATTTTTTCGAGCGAGTGAAATTTTGACAAAGTGTTTTTACCAGTAAACCCTGCAAAGCCCTAGAGGTCTAGGGCTTCGCAGGGTTTATCGGTGAAAAGACTTTGTCATTTTTTCGAGCGAGTGAAATTTTGACAAAGTGTTTTTACCAGTAAACCCTGCAAAGCCCTAGAGGTCTAGGGCTTCGCAGGGTTTATCGGTGAAAACACTTTGTCATTTTTTCGGCCTCAAAATGAGAAAAAATTCAACGTAAAATAATAAAAATAAAATACAAGACGAGGAGATGATATCAATGTGACAAATGGAAAAAATTCACATAAATACCCTCGATCACAGGCTCCTCTCGGCTCCAGCGTAGCTTCATTCTGCCTTTTTAGAAAAAATCATTTTGCTTGTCATGGTGATCATTTTCAACCCCATTTTCTCGTTGTTTCGCTGGGTCCGCAGCTGGGGAGGGGGCTGCTTCCCTGGATGCCTGCCCAGCCAGGGCTCCATCATCTGGGCCACACACATCCAGCTGGAGAGGGGGCTGCTTCCCTGGATATCTACCCAGCCAGGGCTCCATCATCTGGGCCACACACATCCAGCGGGAGAGGGGGCTGCTTCCCTGGATGCCTGCCCAGCCAGGGCTCCATCATCTGGGCCACACACATCCAGCGGGAGAGGGGGCTGCTTCCCTGGATGTCTACCCAGCCAGGGCTCCATGATCTTGGCCACACACATCCAGCTGGAGAGGGGGCTGCTTCCCTGGATGCCTGCCCAGCCAGGGCTCCATCATCTGGGCCACACACATCCAGCTGGAGAGGGGGCTGCTTCCCTGGATGTCTACCCAGCCAGGGCTCCATCATCTGGGCCACACACATCCAGCTGGAGAGGGGGCTGCTTCCCTGGATGTCTGCCCAGCCAGGGCTCCATCATCTGGGCCACACACATCCAGCTGGAGAGGGGGCTGCTTCCCTGGATGTCTACCCAGCCAGGGCTCCATGATCTGGGCCACACACATCCAGCTGGAGAGGGGGCTGCTTCCCTGGATGTCTGCCCAGCCAGGGCTCCATGATCTGGGCCACACACATCCAGCTGGAGAGGGGGCTGCTTCCCTGGATGTCTGCCCAGCCAGGGCTCCATGATCTGGGCCACACACATCCAGCTGGAGAGGGGGCTGCTTCCCTGGATGTCTGCCCAGCCAGGGCTCCATCATCTGGGCCACACACATCCAGCTGGAGAGGGGGCTGCTTCCCTGGATGTCTGCCCAGCCAGGGCTCCATCATCTGGGCCACACACATCCAGCTGGAGAGGGGGCTGCTTCCCTGGATGTCTACCCAGCCAGGGCTCCATCATCTGGGCCACACACATCCAGCTGGAGAGGGGGCTGCTTCCCTGGATGTCTACCCAGGGAAGGCTTCAGTCTCCGGGGCGGGAACACCCAGCTGAGGACGGTCCTGGAACCCTCCTCCAGAACCCGGCGCACCAGCCGAACCTGCGTACCCACTCTTAAGCACCCACCCCCCCAGCTGCAAACAGACAAACGCTCGCGACAGTGTCCCGTGGTCCTGGTACACCGTTTAGCTCTCCGTGGTCCTGGTACTCTGTTTAGCTCTCCGTGGTCCTGGTACTCCGTTTAGCTGTCCGTGGTCCTGGTACACTGTTTAGCTCTCCGTGGTCCTGGTACACTGTTTAGCACCTCCACCTGGAGGTGTGGACTTTGTCATTTTTATATTCTTTAAAACAGATTTTCTCCGCGAGGTGCGGAGCTCCAGCGGGACCCCCGCGGGACCCGCGCCCACAGATGAGAGCTCATTTTCGGCCTCCCTCGGAGCGCATCACCCCCCCGCCTGGAGGTGTGGACTTTGTCATTTTTTAATGATTTTCTCCGCGCCCCTGGTACCCCGATGGAGGTGCGGAGCTCCGGCGGGACCCCCGCGGGACCCGCGCCCACAGATGAGAGCTCATTTTCGGCCTCCCTCGGAGCGCATCACCCCTCCGCCTGGAGGTGTGGACTTTGTCATTTTTTTTATTTTTTAAAACAGATTTTCTCTGCGAGGTGCGAGCCTCTGCACTCTGCCCAGCCGGGGCACCTCAATCGCGGGGAAGTTCCCTCTAAAACAAC
>NW_024040735.1:15000-20000 GCF_014851395.1 Micropterus salmoides | reverse complement strand
CTGGCGCCCCTGGTAGTCCGAGCCGTAGCCCTGGTACTCTGACTGGCGCCCCTGGTAGTCCGAGCCGTAGCCCTGGTACTCTGACTGGCGCCCCTGGTAGTCCGAACCGTAGCCCTGGTGCACCGTTCGGCGGCCCTGGTAGACCGGGCTGTAGACATGGTACACCGTTCGGCAGCCCTGGCACTCTGGCTTGCGCCCCTGGTGGCCTGCCTCGTGGCCCTGGTACTCTGCCCGGTGGAAAGGACTCGGATGACTCCCCGGGTTGGATGAGCTACGGTGTGAAGCGCAAAGCGGCGCCCAGAGGCCCCTGTCACCTCTGGGAGTCAAGCTGTGGAGGTAGAGAGTCGTGGGCTTGACTCGGGTGGGGCACCCAAAAGCACCTCGCCCAGCCCGGGGAGAGCCACCCTGGCCGGGTAAAGCGGCGCCCAGAGGCCCCTGTCACCTCTGGGAGTCGAGCTGTGGAAGTAGAGAGTCGTGGGCTTGACTCTGGTGGGGCACCCAAAAGCACCTCGCCCAGCCCGGGGAGAGCCACCCTGGGCGGGTAAAAGCGGCGCCCAGAGGCCCCTGTCGACTGATTCGTGGCCCTGGTACTCTGCCCGGTGGACAGCACTCAGCCCCGTGTTGGATGAGCAAAGGTGCGAAGCGTAAAGCGGCGCCCAGAGGCCCCTGTCACCTCTGGGAGTCAAGCTGTGGAAGTAGAGAGTCGTGGGCTTGACTCGGGTGGGGCACCCCAAAAGCACCTCGCCGTGCCCGGGGAGAGCCACCCTGGGCGGGTAAAGCGGCGCCCAGAGGCCCCTGTCACCTCTGGGAGTCAAGCTGTGGAAGTAGAGAGTCGTGGGCTTGACTCGGGTGGGGCACCCAAAAGCACCTCGCCGTGCCCGGGGAGAGCCACCCTGGGCGGGTAAAGCGGCGCCCAGAGGCCCCTGTCACCTCTGGGAGTCGAGCTGTGGAAGTAGAGAGTCGTGGGCTTGACTCTGGTGGGGCACCCAAAAGCACCTCGCCCAGCCCGGGGAGAGCCACCCTGGGCGGGTAAAGCGGCGCCCAGAGGCCCCTGTCACCTCTGGGAGTCGAGCTGTGGAGGTAGAGAGTCGTGGGCTTGACTCGGGTGGGGCACCCAAAAGCACCTCGCCATGCCCGGGGAGAGCCACCCTGGGCGGGTAAAGCGGCGCCCAGAGGCCCCTGTCACCTCTGGGAGTCGAGCTGTGGAAGTAGAGAGTCGTGGGCTTGACTCTGGTGGGGCACCCAAAAGCACCTCGCCCAGCCCGGGGAGAGCCACCCTGGGCGGGTAAAGCGGCGCCCAGAGGCCCCTGTCACCTCTGGGAGTCGAGCTGTGGAGGTAGAGGCTCGTGGGCTTGACTCGGGTGGGGCACCCAAAAGCACCTCGCCATGCCCGGGGAGAGCCACCCTGGCCGGGTAAAGCGGCGCCCAGAGGCCCCTGTCACCTCTGGGAGTCGAGCTGTGGAAGTAGAGAGTCGTGGGCTTGACTCTGGTGGGGCACCCAAAAGCACCTCGCCATGCCCGGGGAGAGCCACCCTGGGCGGGTAAAGCGGCGCCCAGAGGCCCCTGTCACCTCTGGGAGTCGAGCTGTGGAAGTAGAGAGTCGTGGGCTTGACTCTGGTGGGGCACCCAAAAGCACCTCGCCATGCCCGGGGAGAGCCACCCTGGGCGGGTAAAGCGGCGCCCAGAGGCCCCTGTCACCTCTGGGAGTCGAGCTGTGGAAGTAGAGAGTCGTGGGCTTGACTCTGGTGGGGCACCCAAAAGCACCTCGCCCAGCCCGGGGAGAGCCACCCTGGGCGGGTAAAGCGGCGCCCAGAGGCCCCTGTCACCTCTGGGAGTCGAGCTGTGGAAGTAGAGAGTCGTGGGCTTGACTCTGGTGGGGCACCCAAAAGCACCTCGCCATGCCCGGGGAGAGCCACCCTGGGCGGGTAAAGCGGCGCCCAGAGGCCCCTGTCACCTCTGGGAGTCGAGCTGTGGAAGTAGAGAGTCGTGGGCTTGACTCTGGTGGGGCACCCAAAAGCACCTCGCCCAGCCCGGGGAGAGCCACCCTGGGCGGGTAAAGCGGCGCCCAGAGGCCCCTGTCACCTCTGGGAGTCGAGCTGTGGAAGTAGAGAGTCGTGGGCTTGACTCTGGTGGGGCACCCAAAAGCACCTCGCCCAGCCCGGGGAGAGCCACCCTGGGCGGGTAAAGCGGCGCCCAGAGGCCCCTGTCACCTCTGGGAGTCGAGCTGTGGAAGTAGAGAGTCGTGGGCTTGACTCTGGTGGGGCACCCAAAAGCACCTCGCCCAGCCCGGGGAGAGCCACCCTGGGCGGGTAAAGCGGCGCCCAGAGGCCCCTGTCACCTCTGGGAGTCGAGCTGTGGAAGTAGAGAGTCGTGGGCTTGACTCTGGTGGGGCACCCAAAAGCACCTCGCCCAGCCCGGGGAGAGCCACCCTGGGCGGGTAAAGCGGCGCCCAGAGGCCCCTGTCACCTCTGGGAGTCGAGCTGTGGAAGTAGAGAGTCGTGGGCTTGACTCTGGTGGGGCACCCAAAAGCACCTCGCCCAGCCCGGGGAGAGCCACCCTGGGCGGGTAAAGCGGCGCCCAGAGGCCCCTGTCACCTCTGGGAGTCGAGCTGTGGAAGTAGAGAGTCGTGGGCTTGACTCTGGTGGGGCACCCAAAAGCACCTCGCCCAGCCCGGGGAGAGCCACCCTGGGCGGGTAAAGCGGCGCCCAGAGGCCCCTGTCACCTCTGGGAGTCGAGCTGTGGAAGTAGAGAGTCGTGGGCTTGACTCTGGTGGGGCACCCAAAAGCACCTCGCCCAGCCCGGGGAGAGCCACCCTGGGCGGGTAAAGCGGCGCCCAGAGGCCCCTGTCACCTCTGGTTCTCCCTGGATGTTAACGGTCCTGGTAGCCCGGAGGCCCCACAGCCTCTGCACTATGCCCAGCCGGGGCACCTCGATGGCGGGGAAGTTCCCTCTAAAACGGCCCTGGAGGTGTGGACTTAGAAAAATTTTCGCTTGTGACTTTTTTCCTCTCAAAAACTGGGTTTCTGAAATCGTGCCGATGGTAGCTTGTGAATCAGGGGTAAACTCCTTGAAACGGGAAAACTCTCAAAGCCCTAGAGGTCTAGGGCTTCGCAGGGTTTATCGGTGAAAAGACTTTGTCATTTTTTCGAGCGAGTGAAATTTTGACAAAGTGTTTTTACCAGTAAACCCTGCAAAGCCCTAGAGGTCTAGGGCTTCGCAGGGTTTATCGGTGAAAAGACTTTGTCATTTTTTCGAGCGAGTGAAATTTTGACAAAGTGTTTTTACCAGTAAACCCTGCAAAGCCCTAGAGGTCTAGGGCTTCGCAGGGTTTATCGGTGAAAACACTTTGTCATTTTTTCGGCCTCAAAATGAGAAAAAATTCAACGTAAAATAATAAAAATAAAATACAAGACGAGGAGATGATATCAATGTGACAAATGGAAAAAATTCACATAAATACCCTCGATCACAGGCTCCTCTCGGCTCCAGCGTAGCTTCATTCTGCCTTTTTAGAAAAAATCATTTTGCTTGTCATGGTGATCATTTTCAACCCCATTTTCTCGTTGTTTCGCTGGGTCCGCAGCTGGGGAGGGGGCTGCTTCCCTGGATGCCTGCCCAGCCAGGGCTCCATCATCTGGGCCACACACATCCAGCTGGAGAGGGGGCTGCTTCCCTGGATATCTACCCAGCCAGGGCTCCATCATCTGGGCCACACACATCCAGCGGGAGAGGGGGCTGCTTCCCTGGATGCCTGCCCAGCCAGGGCTCCATCATCTGGGCCACACACATCCAGCGGGAGAGGGGGCTGCTTCCCTGGATGTCTACCCAGCCAGGGCTCCATGATCTTGGCCACACACATCCAGCTGGAGAGGGGGCTGCTTCCCTGGATGCCTGCCCAGCCAGGGCTCCATCATCTGGGCCACACACATCCAGCTGGAGAGGGGGCTGCTTCCCTGGATGTCTACCCAGCCAGGGCTCCATCATCTGGGCCACACACATCCAGCTGGAGAGGGGGCTGCTTCCCTGGATGTCTGCCCAGCCAGGGCTCCATCATCTGGGCCACACACATCCAGCTGGAGAGGGGGCTGCTTCCCTGGATGTCTACCCAGCCAGGGCTCCATGATCTGGGCCACACACATCCAGCTGGAGAGGGGGCTGCTTCCCTGGATGTCTGCCCAGCCAGGGCTCCATGATCTGGGCCACACACATCCAGCTGGAGAGGGGGCTGCTTCCCTGGATGTCTGCCCAGCCAGGGCTCCATGATCTGGGCCACACACATCCAGCTGGAGAGGGGGCTGCTTCCCTGGATGTCTGCCCAGCCAGGGCTCCATCATCTGGGCCACACACATCCAGCTGGAGAGGGGGCTGCTTCCCTGGATGTCTGCCCAGCCAGGGCTCCATCATCTGGGCCACACACATCCAGCTGGAGAGGGGGCTGCTTCCCTGGATGTCTACCCAGCCAGGGCTCCATCATCTGGGCCACACACATCCAGCTGGAGAGGGGGCTGCTTCCCTGGATGTCTACCCAGGGAAGGCTTCAGTCTCCGGGGCGGGAACACCCAGCTGAGGACGGTCCTGGAACCCTCCTCCAGAACCCGGCGCACCAGCCGAACCTGCGTACCCACTCTTAAGCACCCACCCCCCCAGCTGCAAACAGACAAACGCTCGCGACAGTGTCCCGTGGTCCTGGTACACCGTTTAGCTCTCCGTGGTCCTGGTACTCTGTTTAGCTCTCCGTGGTCCTGGTACTCCGTTTAGCTGTCCGTGGTCCTGGTACACTGTTTAGCTCTCCGTGGTCCTGGTACACTGTTTAGCACCTCCACCTGGAGGTGTGGACTTTGTCATTTTTATATTCTTTAAAACAGATTTTCTCCGCGAGGTGCGGAGCTCCAGCGGGACCCCCGCGGGACCCGCGCCCACAGATGAGAGCTCATTTTCGGCCTCCCTCGGAGCGCATCACCCCCCCGCCTGGAGGTGTGGACTTTGTCATTTTTTAATGA
>NW_024040735.1:0-5000 GCF_014851395.1 Micropterus salmoides | reverse complement strand
TCTGCCTGGCGCCCCTGGTAGTCCGTACCGAAGCCCTGGTAGTCCGTTTCCGTGGCCCTGGTACTCTGCCTGGCGCCCCTGGTAGTCCGTGCCGTAGCCCTGGTACTCTGTTTCCGTGGCCCTGGTACTCTGCCTGGCGCCCCTGGTAGTCCGTGCCGTAGCCCTGGTACTCTGTTTCCGTGGCCCTGGTACTCTGCCTGGCGCCCCTGGTAGTCCGAGCCGTAGCCCTGGTACTCTGCCTGGCGCCCCTGGTAGTCCGAGCCGTAGCCCTGGTACTCTGACTGGCGCCCCTGGTAGTCCGAGCCGTAGCCCTGGTACTCTGACTGGCGCCCCTGGTAGTCCGAACCGTAGCCCTGGTGCACCGTTCGGCGGCCCTGGTAGACCGGGCTGTAGACATGGTACACCGTTCGGCAGCCCTGGCACTCTGGCTTGCGCCCCTGGTGGCCTGCCTCGTGGCCCTGGTACTCTGCCCGGTGGAAAGGACTCGGATGACTCCCCGGGTTGGATGAGCTACGGTGTGAAGCGCAAAGCGGCGCCCAGAGGCCCCTGTCACCTCTGGGAGTCAAGCTGTGGAGGTAGAGAGTCGTGGGCTTGACTCGGGTGGGGCACCCAAAAGCACCTCGCCCAGCCCGGGGAGAGCCACCCTGGCCGGGTAAAGCGGCGCCCAGAGGCCCCTGTCACCTCTGGGAGTCGAGCTGTGGAAGTAGAGAGTCGTGGGCTTGACTCTGGTGGGGCACCCAAAAGCACCTCGCCCAGCCCGGGGAGAGCCACCCTGGGCGGGTAAAAGCGGCGCCCAGAGGCCCCTGTCGACTGATTCGTGGCCCTGGTACTCTGCCCGGTGGACAGCACTCAGCCCCGTGTTGGATGAGCAAAGGTGCGAAGCGTAAAGCGGCGCCCAGAGGCCCCTGTCACCTCTGGGAGTCAAGCTGTGGAAGTAGAGAGTCGTGGGCTTGACTCGGGTGGGGCACCCCAAAAGCACCTCGCCGTGCCCGGGGAGAGCCACCCTGGGCGGGTAAAGCGGCGCCCAGAGGCCCCTGTCACCTCTGGGAGTCAAGCTGTGGAAGTAGAGAGTCGTGGGCTTGACTCGGGTGGGGCACCCAAAAGCACCTCGCCGTGCCCGGGGAGAGCCACCCTGGGCGGGTAAAGCGGCGCCCAGAGGCCCCTGTCACCTCTGGGAGTCGAGCTGTGGAAGTAGAGAGTCGTGGGCTTGACTCTGGTGGGGCACCCAAAAGCACCTCGCCCAGCCCGGGGAGAGCCACCCTGGGCGGGTAAAGCGGCGCCCAGAGGCCCCTGTCACCTCTGGGAGTCGAGCTGTGGAGGTAGAGAGTCGTGGGCTTGACTCGGGTGGGGCACCCAAAAGCACCTCGCCATGCCCGGGGAGAGCCACCCTGGGCGGGTAAAGCGGCGCCCAGAGGCCCCTGTCACCTCTGGGAGTCGAGCTGTGGAAGTAGAGAGTCGTGGGCTTGACTCTGGTGGGGCACCCAAAAGCACCTCGCCCAGCCCGGGGAGAGCCACCCTGGGCGGGTAAAGCGGCGCCCAGAGGCCCCTGTCACCTCTGGGAGTCGAGCTGTGGAGGTAGAGGCTCGTGGGCTTGACTCGGGTGGGGCACCCAAAAGCACCTCGCCATGCCCGGGGAGAGCCACCCTGGCCGGGTAAAGCGGCGCCCAGAGGCCCCTGTCACCTCTGGGAGTCGAGCTGTGGAAGTAGAGAGTCGTGGGCTTGACTCTGGTGGGGCACCCAAAAGCACCTCGCCATGCCCGGGGAGAGCCACCCTGGGCGGGTAAAGCGGCGCCCAGAGGCCCCTGTCACCTCTGGGAGTCGAGCTGTGGAAGTAGAGAGTCGTGGGCTTGACTCTGGTGGGGCACCCAAAAGCACCTCGCCATGCCCGGGGAGAGCCACCCTGGGCGGGTAAAGCGGCGCCCAGAGGCCCCTGTCACCTCTGGGAGTCGAGCTGTGGAAGTAGAGAGTCGTGGGCTTGACTCTGGTGGGGCACCCAAAAGCACCTCGCCCAGCCCGGGGAGAGCCACCCTGGGCGGGTAAAGCGGCGCCCAGAGGCCCCTGTCACCTCTGGGAGTCGAGCTGTGGAAGTAGAGAGTCGTGGGCTTGACTCTGGTGGGGCACCCAAAAGCACCTCGCCATGCCCGGGGAGAGCCACCCTGGGCGGGTAAAGCGGCGCCCAGAGGCCCCTGTCACCTCTGGGAGTCGAGCTGTGGAAGTAGAGAGTCGTGGGCTTGACTCTGGTGGGGCACCCAAAAGCACCTCGCCCAGCCCGGGGAGAGCCACCCTGGGCGGGTAAAGCGGCGCCCAGAGGCCCCTGTCACCTCTGGGAGTCGAGCTGTGGAAGTAGAGAGTCGTGGGCTTGACTCTGGTGGGGCACCCAAAAGCACCTCGCCCAGCCCGGGGAGAGCCACCCTGGGCGGGTAAAGCGGCGCCCAGAGGCCCCTGTCACCTCTGGGAGTCGAGCTGTGGAAGTAGAGAGTCGTGGGCTTGACTCTGGTGGGGCACCCAAAAGCACCTCGCCCAGCCCGGGGAGAGCCACCCTGGGCGGGTAAAGCGGCGCCCAGAGGCCCCTGTCACCTCTGGGAGTCGAGCTGTGGAAGTAGAGAGTCGTGGGCTTGACTCTGGTGGGGCACCCAAAAGCACCTCGCCCAGCCCGGGGAGAGCCACCCTGGGCGGGTAAAGCGGCGCCCAGAGGCCCCTGTCACCTCTGGGAGTCGAGCTGTGGAAGTAGAGAGTCGTGGGCTTGACTCTGGTGGGGCACCCAAAAGCACCTCGCCCAGCCCGGGGAGAGCCACCCTGGGCGGGTAAAGCGGCGCCCAGAGGCCCCTGTCACCTCTGGGAGTCGAGCTGTGGAAGTAGAGAGTCGTGGGCTTGACTCTGGTGGGGCACCCAAAAGCACCTCGCCCAGCCCGGGGAGAGCCACCCTGGGCGGGTAAAGCGGCGCCCAGAGGCCCCTGTCACCTCTGGGAGTCGAGCTGTGGAAGTAGAGAGTCGTGGGCTTGACTCTGGTGGGGCACCCAAAAGCACCTCGCCCAGCCCGGGGAGAGCCACCCTGGGCGGGTAAAGCGGCGCCCAGAGGCCCCTGTCACCTCTGGTTCTCCCTGGATGTTAACGGTCCTGGTAGCCCGGAGGCCCCACAGCCTCTGCACTATGCCCAGCCGGGGCACCTCGATGGCGGGGAAGTTCCCTCTAAAACGGCCCTGGAGGTGTGGACTTAGAAAAATTTTCGCTTGTGACTTTTTTCCTCTCAAAAACTGGGTTTCTGAAATCGTGCCGATGGTAGCTTGTGAATCAGGGGTAAACTCCTTGAAACGGGAAAACTCTCAAAGCCCTAGAGGTCTAGGGCTTCGCAGGGTTTATCGGTGAAAAGACTTTGTCATTTTTTCGAGCGAGTGAAATTTTGACAAAGTGTTTTTACCAGTAAACCCTGCAAAGCCCTAGAGGTCTAGGGCTTCGCAGGGTTTATCGGTGAAAAGACTTTGTCATTTTTTCGAGCGAGTGAAATTTTGACAAAGTGTTTTTACCAGTAAACCCTGCAAAGCCCTAGAGGTCTAGGGCTTCGCAGGGTTTATCGGTGAAAACACTTTGTCATTTTTTCGGCCTCAAAATGAGAAAAATTCAACGTAAAATAATAAAAATAAAATACAAGACGAGGAGATGATATCAATGTGACAAATGGAAAAAATTCACATAAATACCCTCGATCACAGGCTCCTCTCGGCTCCAGCGTAGCTTCATTCTGCCTTTTTAGAAAAAATCATTTTGCTTGTCATGGTGATCATTTTCAACCCCATTTTCTCGTTGTTTCGCTGGGTCCGCAGCTGGGGAGGGGGCTGCTTCCCTGGATGCCTGCCCAGCCAGGGCTCCATCATCTGGGCCACACACATCCAGCTGGAGAGGGGGCTGCTTCCCTGGATATCTACCCAGCCAGGGCTCCATCATCTGGGCCACACACATCCAGCGGGAGAGGGGGCTGCTTCCCTGGATGCCTGCCCAGCCAGGGCTCCATCATCTGGGCCACACACATCCAGCGGGAGAGGGGGCTGCTTCCCTGGATGTCTACCCAGCCAGGGCTCCATGATCTTGGCCACACACATCCAGCTGGAGAGGGGGCTGCTTCCCTGGATGCCTGCCCAGCCAGGGCTCCATCATCTGGGCCACACACATCCAGCTGGAGAGGGGGCTGCTTCCCTGGATGTCTACCCAGCCAGGGCTCCATCATCTGGGCCACACACATCCAGCTGGAGAGGGGGCTGCTTCCCTGGATGTCTGCCCAGCCAGGGCTCCATCATCTGGGCCACACACATCCAGCTGGAGAGGGGGCTGCTTCCCTGGATGTCTACCCAGCCAGGGCTCCATGATCTGGGCCACACACATCCAGCTGGAGAGGGGGCTGCTTCCCTGGATGTCTGCCCAGCCAGGGCTCCATGATCTGGGCCACACACATCCAGCTGGAGAGGGGGCTGCTTCCCTGGATGTCTGCCCAGCCAGGGCTCCATGATCTGGGCCACACACATCCAGCTGGAGAGGGGGCTGCTTCCCTGGATGTCTGCCCAGCCAGGGCTCCATCATCTGGGCCACACATCCAGCTGGAGAGGGGGCTGCTTCCCTGGATGTCTGCCCAGCCAGGGCTCCATCATCTGGGCCACACACATCCAGCTGGAGAGGGGGCTGCTTCCCTGGATGTCTACCCAGCCAGGGCTCCATCATCTGGGCCACACACATCCAGCTGGAGAGGGGGCTGCTTCCCTGGATGTCTACCCAGGGAAGGCTTCAGTCTCCGGGGCGGGAACACCCAGCTGAGGACGGTCCTGGAACCCTCCTCCAGAACCCGGCGCACCAGCCGAACCTGCGTACCCACTCTTAAGCACCCACCCCCCCAGCTGCAAACAGACAAACGCTCGCGACAGTGTCCCGTGGTCCTGGTACACCGTTTAGCTCTCCGTGGTCCTGGTACTCTGTTTAGCTCTCGTGGTCCTGGGTACTCCGTTAGCGTCCGT
>NW_024040734.1:7500-11375 GCF_014851395.1 Micropterus salmoides | reverse complement strand
CATGTTGTTATTGCTTGCGCATGATGGAAAGCCACATTGTCCCAGGTAATTACAAAGGTCCTCATGTTTTCACCCTCCAGATCCTGCTCTGGAACCAGGCGCTGGTGGAGATCATTGAGAAAGGCAAGGATGCGCTCAGTATTATAGGGTCCAACCTAACATCTGTGAAGGAGTAATCCTGCATTTGCAATTGCTGCACACATGGTAATGTTTGCCCCTCTCTGTCCTGGCACATCAACTGTGGCCCTTTTTCCAATTACATTTCGTCCACGTCGACGCCTTTTGGCCAGATTGAATCCTGCCTCATCTATGTAAATGAATTCATGAGGGGCCTGGTTGGCCTCCAATTACAAAACTCTCTGAAACAAAGTTTATGTAAATCATGTCATTACTGTAATCCATACTGTACTGTAACCTATTGCTGTGTAGGTTACCTACTTGCAAAGTGCAAAGCTTATAGAACTGGACATTGAATTGAATACACTATACCTGGACATATTGTCGTCGTAGCTCCTTGACTCTCTCACTGTTCCTCTCAAAGGGAACAGTGTAGAGCTGCTTCATCCGCACTCTGTTTGGACAATGTCCGCGTAATGGTTGTGAGGCTGATGCTATCGGTCCTCCACAATTCTAGTCTGAATTTCACGCAGTTTTATTGCATTGTTTGCAACAACTATTTCTACAATGGCAAGCTCTTGATCATTATTGAGGAGCTTTCCTCTTCCCCCAGAGGGTGGAAGACGTTGCATTCTTTAGAGGGACAAAAAATTAAACATATGCATTACTGTATGACCTTATTGACATGTCAAGTGAGAATAGAAACAATCCATGTAAAATGCAATACTTAGCTGTTGGTTTGTTGAAAGATGCGTATAACGGAAGCAACCGTTGACCGCCTCAAATTGGGCTGCACTCTTTCACCAGCCTCTCTTAGTGAAAGACCGTGGTTGATTACATGGTCAATGATAGTGGCACGAATTTCATCACTGACTACTGTTCTTGGAGCCCTTGGAATGCCACCACCACGCATTCTTACACCTCTACCTTGCCCTCTCCTTGGGCCTGCTCCTCTCACTGCTCCTGCTCCTCTCACTGCTCCTGCATCTCTCCTTGCTCCTGTACCTCTCACTGGGCCTGCTCCTCTCACTGCTCCTGCTCCTCTCCCTGGTCCTGCTCCTCTCCCTGGTCCTGCTCCTCTCACTGCTCCTGCTCCTCTCCCTGGTCCTGCTCCTCTCCCTGGTCCTGCTCCTCTCACTGCTCCTGCTCTTCTCCCTGGGCCCCTTGCTCTTACTCTTCCTCGTCCAGACATTACAGTGTTTGTCTTTTTCTGTTTCTGTTTCCAAACACATCACTCCTCAAAGTCCTCCTTTTATATATGTGTCAATGTAATAGAAGAAAAAAACCCTGCCACTAAGCCAGACTGGAATCAGCTGTGGTTGGCCCAATTTACCCAACATAAATCAGCTGTGTGTCAATTATTTAAATGTCTGTTTATTATCAGCCAAGATATATTGTTTTCGAACTGATATCATTGCAGAAACAGAGGTTTTTATACTGTATCTAAGGTTTGGAATATTGTTTTTGCTATTGTGGGATGGTGTGTGTTAACATTCGTAAATACTACAAAAATAATCCATAATTTTGTTGGGAAGTATAGCTTGTCTGTTAAGAAGATTTAAGCATTGTGGAAATGTGTTCACTGACTGCGTATTGTGTTGCTAACTCTCCCTTTCGCAGCTGTCCACGACTGTGTCCTACCAAGAACAGGGGTTGAAGAGGCGCTCTGCCTGGATGATAATGCAGGCCAGTGTAGTCTGCTCCTGTCCTTTTGGGGGGCAGATCCAAACCAGACAGTGATGGAGGTGCAGAGGACAGACTGGATGATGGCTGTGTAGAACTGGATCAGCAGCTCCTTAGGCAGGTTGAGCTTCCTGAGCTGACACAGGAAGTACGTCCTCTACTGGGCCTTCTTGATGATAGTGTCAGTGTTGGGCTCCCACTTCAGGTCCTGGGAAATAGTGGATCCCAGAAACCTGATTCCACAGCAGACACAGTGCTGTTGAGTATGGTGATGGGGGGCAGAGTGGGGGGACTCCCCCTGAAGTCCACGGTCATCTCCACAGTTTTGAGCTTGTTAAGCTCCAGGTTGTTGTGACCGCACCAGAGAGTCAGCTGATCAACCTCCCGTCTGCATCGATGTTGAGTCCCATACCATCCCTAGGAACATAGTCCGTTGGGCGGGTGTCAGCACGCTCTTCTTCGCGTTTAGCCACAGCCCCAAACGCTGAAGGTGGCCAAGGACGACATCTCCCGAGACCGGGCCAGAATGAGCCAGTCGCCGATGTACGCGGATGCCCTGGAGCCTCAGCGGGGCCAGAGCTGCATCCATACACTTGGTGAACGTGCAAGGGGAGAGTGCTAGGCCAAAAGGAAGAACCCCGATACTGGTACGCCGCGCCTCCAAAGGCGAACATCAGGAACTTCCTGTGAGAGGGACGGATGGAGATATGGAAATATGCGTCTCGTAGATCTATTGTGACAAACCAATCCTCGGATTGGATGTGACACACGATGGTGAGGATGGTGAGCATCTTCAACCTGAGTCTCCTCAGAGACCGGTTCAGGCGCCGCAGATCCAAAATCGGACGCAACCCTCCGTCCTTCTTGGGAACAACAAAGTACTGGCTGTAAAACCCGGACTCCCTGGTTAGCGGGGGAACGAGCTCCACGGCCCCCTTCTCCAGCAGCAAGCAAACTTCTTGTCCCAACACCGGGCCCTGCTCCGGGTGCACCGCACCGGCGGGAGGGGCCCCCCCGCTAGAAGCCTCAGGACCTCATCCTCCGACCCCGGCGAGACCAGGAAGGTCTTCTCCCTCTCCTGGATGCCCGAAAGGTTGAGCCACAGGTGCTGCTCCGTGGCCACCAGCGCTGACATGGAGTGGCCAATGGCGCTGGCCGTCTCCTTGGTGACCCGGAGCGACAGATCCGTTGCTCTGCGGAGCTTGCCGACATCCTCCTCAGAGGGGCCCCCTCCTTGGTCCAAGTCCCTCAACAGGTCGGCCTGGTACGCCTGCAGAACCGCCATCGTGTGCAGGCTTGCACCAGCCCGCCGCCATGTAAGCCTTGCCCACCAGAGCAGATGTAATGTGACATGTCTTGGTGGGCAGCGACGGCTGTTTAAGGGACGACGCAAGGCCGGGTGAGAGATAGCTGGCCAAAGCATCCTCAACCCGGGGCATCGTCCCATAACCGAATCGTAACCCCCGCAACGTTGCTGTAATCCAGGAGTGGGGAGTAGTCAGGTGTGCTGAGAAGGGCACAGACCGTGCCGTGAAGAATGGCACAGACCGACGCGGAGGTGGCGTGCGGTGTTAAAACCTGGTAAAACCAAACCATGAATACAGGACCGGATTCTGTGTAGCAAGGGCTCAATGGACAATGTATACAGCATCCCAGACAGAGGACAGCCCTGTCTGACACCCCTGCCTACTGTGAAGGGAGCACTCAGACCCCCGTTAACCTTCAGCACACTCTGAATGTCTCTGTACAAAACTTTTATCATAGCAATGAGACGTGGGCTGAGACCAAAACGCTCCAGAACTTTCCAAAGATAAAGGTGCTCAACCCTGTCAAATGCTTTTTGTTGGTCTAACGAAATGAGACCAAGGTCAGTGCCCAAAGAACTGCAGACATCCAAAACATCCCTGATTAACGACACGTTGTCTGTGATGGACCTACCAGGCACACAGTACGACTGATCCAGGTGAATGATTTCCTCCATCACCTGCTTCAACCGGTTAGCCAGAGCCTTGGACAAGATCTTGTAGTCCGAACAGAGGAGGGAGACTGGGCGCCAGTTTCTGACGTCCTGAAGG
>NW_024040734.1:0-2500 GCF_014851395.1 Micropterus salmoides | reverse complement strand
TGTATGTTTGGCAGGAGAGAGGGTGGAGGGTCAACGCAGGCCAAACGGTGCCACAGAGCCGAAGAAACCAAATTATTTGCAACCAAAACCCGACCTTTAAAAGACATTTTAGGCAGCAACCATTTCCACTTGTTCAGGCGACCTTTGACCTTCTCCAAAACTCCATCCCAGTTTTTCTTCAAAGATGCTTCGTTTCCCAGAAACACCCCTAAATATTTCAGCCCTCCTGTTTTCCAGAGAGGCCTCCAGGCAGACTGAGCTGACTCCTCAGCCTCTCTCCCACCATCACAGCCTCACTCTTCACCCAGTTCACTTTAGCAGATGATATCAGGCCATACAGATTTAAGGTTTCTCCCAACACATCAATATCTCTCTGCTTATTCACCAGAACGATGATATCATCTGCATATGCAGACAGTTTGAAAAGAAGAAAACAACACCAGAGAGAGCAGACCTTAGTCTGTGAAGCAGAGGTTCAATGGCCAGAGAATATAACATGCCAGACAGAGAGCAGCCCTGCCTCACCCCCCTCTGTACACTAAAGGGAGCGCTCAGGCCTCCATTTATCTTCAGAACACTCGCAATGTCACAGTACAAAACCTGGATCTTGGCTATGAAACGTGGGTTGAAACCAAAGGCAGTCAGAGTCCGCCACAGATACTGGTGTTCAACCCGATCAAAAGCCTTTTCCTGGTCTATTGAAATCAGACCAGTATCTACAGCCAATGAACTAGAGACTTCCAAAACATCTCGAATCAGAGTGATATTGTCACTGATAAACCTACTGGGTACACAGTAGGTCTGGTCAACGTGAATGACAGACCCCATCACCTGTCTGAGTCTGGAAGCCAGGACTTTAGACAGGATTTTGTAGTCCGAGCAGAGTAGCGACACAGGCCTCCAGTTTTTCAGCTCCTGCAAATCACCCTTCTTTGGCAGCAGAGTGATCACTGCCCTCCTGCAGCTCAGAGGCAGACGACCCGTCTCCAAACTGTCTCCAAGCACTTCCAGCAGATCCTGTCCCAGCACACACCAGAAAGACTTGTAAAACTCCACAGGAAGGCCGTCAATCCCCGGAGCTCGACCACTCTGCAGACTCATCACAGCACGATACAGTTCAGGTAGAGACAGCTGAGCTTCCAGCTCTACATTGTGCTCATCACTGACCTGAGGAAGATCAGCATAGAAGAGCTCTTCTACCTCTGGATGGTCTGTCAGCTCGCTCCTGTACAGTTCTTTATAGAAACTGGCTGCGTGCTTTCTGATCTCAGAGGAATCAGAGACGCAAACTCCGTCTCTGGATCGAATGGAGTGAAAGATCTTCTCTGCCCGTTTTTCTTCTCCAAACCAAAGAAGAAGTGTGACGGGGCGTCCATCTGTGTGGCGTCCAGGAACCGAGACCTCACCAGAGCCCCCTGAGCTGTCACACCCAGCAGGCTGGCCAAAGCCAACTTTTTAGATTTTAGGGAATCTAAGTGTCCCTGATTTCCTGTGGCCCCTACTAGACCCTGTAGTTCTACCACTTCAATCTCCAGATCCTTCAAAGATCTGATAATGTCCCTGGTGACATTGCGAGTGTACTGCTGACACAGCTGTTTAATCTGGCTTTTTCCAAAGTCCCACCACTGCTGAATACATTTGAAATCAGCCTTAGTTTCTCTGTGAGTGAGCCAGAAAAACTCAAAACAGACTTAAAGGCTTTGTCATGCAACAGTGCAGTATTAAAATGCCAATAAGCACTGCTCAATCTGACGTTTTTAATAAAACAGAACAATAAACAAGACAGTGATCAGTAAAACCCACAGGGTTAATAAAACAACCTTTAAAGACATTGATGTGATGCTTGAAACAGTAAAACCGATCTAATCTAGCCTGAGATAAAACATTCTCTTTGCAGTGACTCCATGTGTACTGTCTCTGACTTTTATTAAAGCTCCTCCACACGTCCAGCAGCTCGTGTGTTTCTATGAGCTGTTGTAGGCTCTGTGAGGCTCCTGGTGATTCCTGTCCAGCTGTGGATTCTCTGTACAGTTAAAATCACCTCCCAAGAATAAAAACTCATCACTACTGCATTTTCTGACAGTATTGCTTAAAACACTCAGCACGTGCAGCCTTTCCGCAGCATTACATGGGACATAGACATTTATCAGATTCATCTTTATATTCTCATACTGAACTTTGACCTTCAGTAGACGGCCTTCAATAACTTCCTCCACCTCACAAGATGCAGGCAGGAAACCTCTGGAGAAGAAAAGCCCAACCCCTCCACTGCAGCTGGACTGATGGCTCAGAACAACAACAAACAGAGTTTAAAAAGGCCAGCTCTCTTTGTGTCGTCCCTCGCTCCATTTAGATTTAAAGTGCCAATTTTAAAGTGACCCATGGAGAGAGAGAAAAATAATAAAGAAACACAAAACAAACATTTCAGGAAGAAAAAGAAGAGAAGAGGCTGTTTAAACATCATCACCAATAATTTGAGCTTTCACCTTAATGATCAGCT
>NW_024040733.1:0-15368 GCF_014851395.1 Micropterus salmoides | reverse complement strand
TGTTACTTTTGACCCTCCTGTGTGTTACTCTTCTTCAACCCCCTGACGTTAGACCCTTCAGTGTGTAAATTTTAACCCTCCTTACTTCAACATTCCTGCGTGTTACTTCGACCCCTCTTTTGTGTTACAGGAGTGTGTTACTTTAAACCCTCCGTGTGTTACTTTTGACCCTCCTGTGTGTTACTTTTGACCCTCCTTTGTTTTATCCTCCTTCAATACTCCAATGTTTACTTTAGACCCTCCTTTGTGTTACTTTAGTCCGTCCTGCATTTACTTTTGACCCTCCTGATGTTACCTTAAACCCTCTGTGTGTTACTCTCCTTCAACCCTCCTGTGTGTCTTTAGACCCTCCTGCAAACGGGGCTCAGAAATGTTAGCTGCGCACATACAGCATGTGGTGCGGTCCACCACGTGACTTACGTGAATGACTCATCATTCATGCAGCACACCTGGACACCCACCACTCACAGAACAGATCTCTGCCTCACTGCCACAAACAACTGTCTCTCCACCTGCTGGCATGTAAGCCGTCTGCTCCCAGCGTTGTTCCACAGACTTCTATTCCTGTCATCATCACGCATAGACCAGTAAACCGAAATGTGCACATCCCACACAGAATATTAGTAATCTCTTAAGGATTAGGACAACTGCACCAACTCCAGCACCCAGAACAAACTCATTTAAAATGGCTCTCTTCAATGTGAGATCACTTTCAAGTAAGACTTTTATCTTAAATGATTTTATCTTGTCTGCAAATCTAGATTTTTGTTTTTAACTGAATCCTGGTTGCAAATGAATGACTATAGCCAGCTAGCTGAACTGTGTCCGCCTCAATATGATTGCTTTAGTCAACCGAGGGTCAGTGGTCGTGGTGGTGGGCTAGTGAGCGTGTATAGAAAAATTTTAAATGTCATCAAGTACGCTGTGATGAATTTAGCTCCTTTGAAGTTCTCACTCTTAAAGTTGGAGGGCTGCAACCTATCATATTTGTTATAATTTATCGCCCCCCAAAACCGCCTGGAGGATTTTTATCAGAACTTCCTGAATTTTTATCTACTCTGGTTTTAAATTATGACAGAATTGTTCTTTGTGGCGATTTTAATATTCATGTTGATGACCCCAACAATGTTAATGCAACTGACTTTTTAAATTGGCCACTTCTTTTAACTTCAAACAACATGTCAAAGGGCAAACACATAACCGTGGTCATACACTGGACTTGGTTTTTACCCTGGGTGTCAGCATTTCCTCTGTGGAATTGTGGACATGACCATATCTGACCACAGATGTATTGTTTTTAGCTGCGATTCGCCTGTTACTCATGCCGCCTCACCAAGCTCCGTGTGTTGTCGCATCTTTAATGAACAAAGTGTTTCAAAGTTTTGCGCAGTCTTTCAGAGCCAAAGCCAACACCTGTCTGATTCCAACACCAACAATCTGGTTGATCACTTCAATCATATCTGCTTGTCGTCACTAAATATTACTGCTCCTCTAAAGGTTAGGCCTACGTCTAAAGCTAGTAAGCAACCCTGGATAAATGACAGCATTCGCAGCCTAAAAAGGGAATGCAGGAAAGCAGAGCGCAGATGGAAAAAATCCAATCTCCAAGTCCATTACCTCAGTCTGAAGGATTTATTAATTAACTACAATAACATGGTTAAGGATGCGAGAACACACTATTTTTCTGAACTCATTACTACACATAAACACAATCCCAGGTTTCTGTTTAAGACTGTGGATCAGCTGGTAAACCCAACCCCTCCTTGTGCCTCAGCTGGAAGTAATGATGACTGTGAATTGTTTTTATCTTATTTTACCAATAAGGTGGTGTCAATCAGAGCCTCTATTACCCCCGTGGCCTCTTACTCAGAGGTTCCTCACCAGCAACAACAGAGTTTTAACCAGTTTTATCCCATCGACTTGTCTGAGCTTTTAAAAACAATATCACAAATGAGAGTGTCCTCCAGCCCACTTGATATAATACCTACAAAATTTTTACTAAAAGTAATAGATTCTGTTGGGCCCCATTTGATCTCTGTTTTCAACAGCTCCCTATCTACTGGTTGTGTCCCTGATTATTTTAAAACGGCTTGCGTGAACCCACTTTTAAAGAAACCTGGTTTAGATCCCTCCCTCCCACAAATTTTAGACCAATTTCAAAACTGCCTTTTATTGCAAAGATTCTAGAAAGAATTGTGTCCAAACAGCTGCTCACTGTGCTGGAAAATAACAAAATATTTGAAAAGTTTCAGTCTGGTTTTAGGAAGTACCACAGCACTGAGACTGCCCTGCTTAAAGTCACCAATGACCTTTTAATGTCTGCTGATGAAGGTATGTGCTCAGTCCTTGTACTCCTGGACCTTAGCGCTGCTTTTGACACCATTGATCACAACATCATGTTAGACAGACTGAGGCACTGGGTGGGGATCTCTGGTACTGCTCTAGAATGGTTTTCATCCTACCTGTCAAATAGGAAGTTTTGCGTGTCTGTAAACAACTATGTCTCTTCATTCTGTCCAGTTAAATATGGTGTGCCTCAGGGGTCGGTCTTAGGACCCATTTTGTTTTCCTTGTATCTGCTTCCCCTTGGACATATTATCCATAAACATGGCATTTCTTTTCATATTTATGCTGATGACACACAAATATACTTGCCCGTCAGATCCACAGACCCTGGAATGCTGAGTTCACTTAACAACTGCCTTTGTGAAGTTAAAAAATGGATGTCAAATAATTTCCTCCAGCTGAACTCAGACAAAACAGAAATCCTGGTCATCGGGTCTCAGCAGATGGCAAATCAAATACTGCCATCTGCTGGTTCCCTAGTAAATCACATTAAGCCTGTGGCAAAGAACCTTGGTGTTTGGTTTGATAGTAATTTAAATTTCGAGCAGCACACCACAAAGCTTGTTCAATCATGTTTTTATCAACTTAGAAATATAGCTAAAATTCGATCTATGTTAACTTTTAAGGACACCGAGACCATTTTACACGCCTTCATCTCATCACGCCTGGATTATTGCAACAGCCTTTTCACCTGTTTAACCCAAAATCTATTGATCGACTCCAGACTGTCCAGAACTCAGCTGCCAGGCTTTTAACCAGAACAAAGAAATATGACCACATTACTCCTATTTTAGCTTCATTACACTGGCTCCCAGTATGTTTTAGAATTGACTTTAAAATTCTATTGATCACTTTTAAAGCTCTTCATGGCCTCTCGCCTTGTTATATTTCTGACCTTTTAGTCCCATACGCACCAGCACGTACCTTGAGATCCTCGGGCAGAGGTCTGTTGTCTGTTCCAGAGTCTCGACTGAAAACTAAAGGGGACAGAGCGTTTGCTGTCAGGGCCCCGAGGCTCTGGAACAGCCTGCCCGAGGAAATCAGGTCGGCTGAGTCAGTGAACTCTTTTAAGTCCCTTCTTAAAACATACTTTTATAGGAGAGCTTTTCCCGATCTTATTTGACTCTATTTTAACCCTTTTATTTTATTGTATTTTACTAATTTTATATTCTTTTTTTTGTATTATTCTTTACACTTGTTAAAGCACTTTGTAACTTGTTTTTGAAAAGTGCTCTACAAATAAGGATTATTATTATTATTATTATTATTTTCGACCATCCTATGTGTTACTTTAGACCCTCCTGTGTGTTACTCTGCTTCAACCCTCCAGTGTGTACATTTTAACCCTCCTTACTTTCAACACTCCTGCGTGTTACTTTCGACCCTCTTTTGTGTTACAGGAGTATGTTACTTTAACCCCTCCTGTGTGTTACTTTTGACACTCCAGCATGTTACTTTCGACCCTCCTGCGTGTTTCTTTTGACCCAGGGCCGTTAAATAGAGGGTGTGCGCATGATGTCACAGAACGGATTTATGGTACCGAAGTGGCAGAAAGAGGAGCAGCAGTGTTACCTCAAAACAGTTAAAACACAAACAACACATTGAAAATGGGAAAGAGCTGGAACACTGGTTCTTTAGCAAGCAGTTAGGATCACTGTTGAGTCCGACTGCCTTTAATTTGAGCAAATAATCACTTGTTTTACTTCAAGTTTGCTAAACGCAGCCATGGTAACAGATGTTTTGCCACTCTGTCCAGCGTGTTCCGGAAGCAGAAGTGACATCAACGCCTACCCTCTATAAGAGAGTTATGACACTTCCATTGACTTCCATTGGAACTTTGGAATGCGAAAGTAACGTGCGTCACAGGGCAGCAGATAGTTCCAAACACTGGATAGTTCCAGCACTGAGCCCTGTTCATTTCAGTGTTTCTGAAGTACGCTGCCTGGTAAGTTGATGAAATTACTGCATTTGTTTACATTGTAACTCCTTAGCTGTCCTCTCATGAATCTTGTTAATAGTGCTATTTTGTGTAGCCAGCTTTAGTCATGGTTTATCAGAAGATATTAACTGTAAGATTATGTGTTACTTTCAACCCTCCTGCGTGGTACTTTTGACCCTCCTGTGTGTTACTTTCAACCTTCCTGTGTATTACCCTCTTTACACCCTCCTGTGTGTTACTTTAGACTGTCCTGCGTGTTACTTTTGACCCTCCTGATTGTTACCTTAAACCCTCCTGTGTGTTGCTCTCCTTCAACCCTCCCGTGTGTTACATTAGACCCTTCTGTGGGTTACTTTCAACCCTCCTGTGTGTAAATTTTAACCCTCCTGACTTTCAACACTCCCATGTGTTACTTTCAACCCTCATGTGTGTTATTTTCAAATCTCCTGTGTGTTATTTTTGACCCTCCAGTGTGTTACTTTTAACCCTCCTTTGTTTTATCCTCCTTCAATTCTCCAGTGTTTTACTTTAGACCCTCCTGTGTGTTACTTTAGACCCTCCTGCATGTTATTTTCGATCGTCCTGTGTGTTACTTTTGACCCTCCTGTGTGTTACTCTTCTTCAACCCTCCTGACTTTAGACCCTCCAGTGTGTAAATTTTAACCCTCCTTACTTTCAACATTCCTGCGTGTTACTTTCGACCCTCTTTTGTGTTACAAGACTGTGTTACTATTGACCCTCCTGTGTTTTACTTTTGAACCTCCTGCATGTTACTTTCGACCCCTGTGTGTTACTTTCAACCCTCCAGTGTGTAAATTTTAACCTTCCTTACTTTCAACACTCCCGTGTGTTGCTTTCAACCCTCATGTGTATTATTTTGCTTCAACCCTCCAGTGTGTTATTTTAACCCTCCTGTATGTTACCCTCTTTACACCCTCCTGTGTGTTACTTTTGAAACTCCTGCATGTTACTTTCGACCCCTGTGTGTACTTTCAACCCTCCAGTGTGTAAATTTTAACCCTCCTTACTTTCAACACTCCTGCGTGTTACTTTATTCCCTCATGTGTGTTATTTTCAACCCTCCATTGTGTTACTTTTAACCCTCCTGTATGTTACCCTCTTTACAACCTCCTGTGTGTTACTTTAGACCCTCCTGTGGGTTAGTTTCGACCCTCTTTTGTGTTATAGGAGTGTGTTACTTTAGACCCTCCTATGGGTTACGTTTGAACCTCCTGCATGTTACTTTTGACCCCTGTTTCTTACTTTCAACCCCCCAGTGTGTAAATTTTAACCCTCCTTACTTTCAACACTCCTGTGTGTTACTTTTGACCCTCCTGTGTGTCACTTTTAACCCTCCGTTGTTTTATCCTCCTTCAATCCTCTAGTGTTTTCCTTTTGACCCTCCTGATTGTTACCTTAAACCCTCCTGTGTGTTACTCTCCTTCAACCCTCCTGTGTGTTACTTTAGACCCTCCTGCATGTTATTTTCGACCATCCTATGTGTTACTTTAGACCCTCCTGTGTGTTACTCTGCTTCAACCCTCCAGTGTGTACACTTTAACCCTCCTTACTTTCAACACTCCTGAGTGTTACTTTCGACCCTCTTTTGTGTTACAGGAGTATGTTACTTTAACCCCTCCTGTGTGTTACTTTTGACACTCCAGCATGTTACTTTCGACCCTCCTGCGTGTTTCTTTTGACCCAGGGCCGTTAAATAGAGGGTGTGCGCATTATGTTACAGAACGGATTTATGGTACCGAAGTGGCAGAAAGATGAGCAGCAGTGTTACCTCAAAACAGCTAAAACACAAACAAGAGCTGGAACACTGGTTCTTTAGCAAGCAGTTAGGATCACTGTTGAGTCCGACTGCCTTTAATTTGAGCAAATAATCACTTGTTTTACTTCAAGTTTGCTAAACGCAGCCATGGTAACAGATGTTTTGCCACTCTGTCCAGCGTGTTCCGGAAGTAGAAGTGACATCAACGCCTACCCTCTATAAGAGAGTTATGGCACTTCCATTGACTTCCATTGGAACTTGGGAATGCGATAGTAACGTGCGTCACAGGGCAGCAGATAGTTCCAAACACTGGATAGTTCCAGCACTGAGCCCTGTTCATTTCAGTGTTTCTGAAGTACGCTGCCTGGTAAGTTGATGAAATTACTGCATTTGTTTACATTGTAACTCCTTAGCTGTCCTCTCATGAATCTTGTTAATAGTGCTATTTTGTGTAGCCAGCTTTAGTCATGGTTTATCAGAAGATATTAACTGTAAGATTATGTGTTACTTTTGACCCTCCTGCGTGGTACTTTTGACCCTCCTGTGTGTTACTTTCAACCTTCCTGTGTGTTACCCTCTTTACACCCTCCTGTGGGTTACTTTCGACCCTCTTTTGTGTTACAGGACTGTGTTACTATTGACCCTCCTGTGTGTTACAGGAGCGTGTTACTTTATTCCCTAATGTGTGTTATTTTCAACTCTCCAGTGTGTTACTTTTAACCCTCCTATATGTTACCCTCTTTACACCCTCCTGTGTGTTACTTTTGACCCTCCTGTGGTTTACTTTCGACCCTCTTTTGTGTGACAGGACTGTGTTACTTTTGACCCTCCTGTGTGTTACAGGAGTGTGTTACTTTAACCCCTCCTGTGTGTTACTTTTGAACCACCTGCATGTTATTTTCGACCCCTGTGTGTTACTTTCAACCCCCCAGTGTGTACATTTTAACCCTCCTTACTTTCAACACTCCTGTGTGTTACTTTCAACACTCCTGTGTGTTACATTTAACCCTCCTTTGTTTTATCCTCCTTCAGTCCTCCAGTGTTTTACTTTAGACCCTCCTGTGTGTTACTTTCGACCCTCCTGCATGTTATTTTCGATTATCCTGTGTGTTACTTTTGACCCTCCTGTATGTTACCCTCTTTACACCCTCCTGTGTGTTACTTTAGACCCTCCTGTGGGTTACTTTTGACCCTCCTGTGTGTTACTTTTGACCCTCCTGTGTGTAAGTTTTAATCCTCCTAACTTTGAACACTCTCATGTGTTACTTTCAACCCGCATGTGTGTTATTTTCAACCCTCCAGTGTGTTATTTTAACCCTCCTGTATGTTACCCTCTTTACACCCTCCTGTGTGTTACTTTCGACCCCTGTGTGTTACTTTCAAACCTCCAGTGTGTAAATTTTAACCCTCCTTACTTTCAACACTCCTGTGTGTTACTTTTGACCCTCCTGTGTGTAAGTTTTAATCCTCCTAACTTTCAACACTCCCGTGTGTTACTTTCAACCCTCATGTGTGTTATTTTCAACCCTCCTGTGTGTTATTTTTGACCCTCCAGTGTGTTACTTTTAACCCTCCTGTGTTTTATTCTCCTTCAAAGTTTCATTCAACACTCCTGTGTGTTACTTTCAACACTCCTGTGTGTTACATTTAACCCTCCTTTGTTTTATCCTCCTTCAGTCCTCCAGTGTTTTACTTTAGACCCTCCTGTGTGTTACTTTCGACCCTCCTGCATGTTATTTTCGATTGTCCTGTGTGTTACTTTTGACCCTCCTGTGTGGTACTCTGCTTCAACCCTCCTGTGTGTTACTTTAGACCCTCCAGTCTGTTAATTTTAACCCTCCTTAATGTCAACACTCCTACGTGTTACTTTCGACCCTCTTTTGTGTTACAGGAGTGTTTTACTTTAAACCCTCCTGTGTGTTACTTTTGACCCTCCTGTATGTCACCCTCTTTACACCCTCCTGTGTGTTACTTTAGACCCTCCTGTGGGTTACTTTTGACCCTCTTTTATGTTACAGGACTGTGTTACTTTTGACCCTCCTGTGTGTTACAGGAGTGTGTAACTTTAACCCCTCCTGTGTGTAAATTTGAACCCTCCTTACTTTCAACACTCCTGCGTGTTACTTTTGACCCTCCTGTGTGTTACAGGAGTGTGTTACTTTAACCTCTCCTGTGTGTTACTTTTGACCCTCCTTTGTTTTATCCTCCTTCAATCCTCCAATGTTTTACTTTAGACCCTCCTTTGTGTTACTTTAGTCCGTCTTGCATGTTACTTTTGACCCTCCTGATTGTTAACTTAAACCCTCCTGTGTGTTACTCTCCTTCAACCCTCCTGTGTGTTACTTTAGACCCCTGTGTGTTACTTTCAACCCCCCAGTGTGTAAATTTGAACCCTCCTTACTTTCGACCCTCCTGTGTGTTATTTTTGACCCTCCACTGTATTACTTTTAACCCTCCTGTGTTTTATCCTCCTTCAAAGTTTCTTTCAACACTCCTGTGTGTTACTTTCGACCCTCTTTTGTGTTATAGGAGTGTGTTACTTTAACCCCTCCTGTGTGTTACGTTTGAACCTCCTGCATGTTACTTTTGACCCCTGTGTGTTACTTTCAACCCCCCAGTGTGTAAATTTGAACCCTCCTTCCTTTCAACCCTCCTGTGTGTTATTTTTGACCCTCCACTGTGTTACTTTTAACCCTCCTTTGTTTTATCCTCCTTCAAACCTCCAGTGTTTTACTTTAGACCCTCCTGTGTGTTACTTTTGAACCTCCTGCATGTTACTTTCGACCCCTGTGTGTTACTTTCAACCCTCCAGTGTGTAAATTTTAACCCTCCTTACTTTCAACACTCCCGTGTGTTACTTTCAACCCTCATGTGTGTTATTTTCAACCCTCCTGTGTGTTATTTTTGACCCTCCAGTGTGTTACTTTTAACCCTCCTTTGTTTTATCCTCCTTCAATTCTCCAATGTTTTACTTTAGACCCTCCTGTGTGTTACTTTAGACCCTCCTGCATGTTATTTTCTATCGTCCTGTGTGTTACTTTTGACCCTCCTCTGTGTGTTACTCTTCTTCAACCCTCCTGACTTTAGACCCTTCAGTGTGTAAATTTTAACCCTCCTTACTTTCAACATTCCTGCGTGTTACTTTCGACCCTCTTTTGTGTTACAGGAGTGTGTTACTTTAAACCCTCCTGTGTGTTACTTTTGACCCTCCTGTGTGTTACTTTTGACCCTCCTTTGTTTTATCCTCCTTCAATCCTCCAATGTTTTACTTTAGACCCTCCTTTGTGTTACTTTAGTCCGTCCTGCATGTTACTTTTGACCCTCCTGATTGTTACCTTAAACCCTCCTGTGTGTTACTCTCCTTCAACCCTCCTGTGTGTTACTTTAGACCCTCCTGCATGTTATTTTCGACCATCCTATGTGTTACTTTAGACCCTCCTGTGTGTTACTCTGCTTCAACCCTCCAGTGTGTACATTTTAACCCTCCTTACTTTCAACACTCCTGCGTGTTACTTTCGACCCTCTTTTGTGTTACAGGAGTATGTTACTTTAACCCCTCCTGTGTGTTACTTTTGACACTCCAGCATGTTACTTTCGACCCTCCTGCGTGTTTCTTTTGACCCAGGGCCGTTAAATAGAGGGTGTGCGCATGATGTCACAGAACGGATTTATGGTACCGAAGTGGCAGAAAGAGGAGCAGCAGTGTTACCTCAAAACAGTTAAAACACAAACAACACATTGAACATGGGAATGAGCTGGAACACTGGTTCTTTAGCAAGCAGTTAGGATCACTGTTGAGTCCGACTGCCTTTAATTTGAGCAAATAATCACTTGTTTTACTTCAAGTTTGCTAAACGCAGCCATGGTAACAGATGTTTTGCCACTCTGTCCAGCGTGTTCCGGAAGCAGAAGTGACATCAACGCCTACCCTCTATAAGAGAGTTATGACACTTCCATTGACTTCCATTGGAACTTTGGAATGCGAAAGTAACGTGCGTCACAGGGCAGCAGATAGTTCCAAACACTGGATAGTTCCAGCACTGAGCCCTGTTCATTTCAGTGTTTCTGAAGTACGCTGCCTGGTTAGTTGATGAAATTACTACAATTTTAACTGCCTGGTAAGTTGATGAAATTACTACTATTTTAACCCTCCTTACTTTCAACACTCCTGTGTGTTACTTTTGACCCTCCTGTGTGTAAGTTTTAATCCTCCTAACTTTCAACACTCCCGTGTGTTACTTTCAACCCTCATGTGTGTTATTTTCAACCCTCCTGTGTGTTATTTTTTACCCTCCAGTGTGTTACTTTTAACCCTCCTTTGTTTTATCCTCCTTCAATTCTCCAATGTTTTACTTTAGACCCTCCTGCATGTTATTTTCTATCGTCCTGTGTGTTACTTTTGACCCTCCTGTGTGTTACTCTTCTTCAACCCTCCTGACTTTAGACCCTTCAGTGTGTAAATTTTAACCCTCCTTACTTTCAACATTCCTGTGTGTTACTTTCGACCCTCTTTTGTGTTACAGGAGTGTGTTACTTTAAACCCTCCTGTGTGTTACTTTTGACCCTCCTGTGTGTTACTTTTGACCCTCCTTTGTTTTATCCTCCTTCAATACTCCAATGTTTTACTTTAGACTCTCCTTTGTGTTACTTTAGTCCGCCTGCATGTTACTTTTGACCCTCCTGATTGTTACCTTAAACCCTCCTGTGTGTTACTCTCCTTCAACCCTCCTGTGTGTTACTTTAGACCCTCCTGCATGTTATTTTCGACCATCCTATGTGTTACTTTAGACCCTCCTGTGTGTTACTCTGCTTCAACCCTCCAGTGTGTACATTTTAACCCTCCTTACTTTCAACACTCCTGCGTGTTACTTTCGACCCTCTTTTGTGTTACAGGAGTATGTTACTTTAACCCCTCCTGTGTGTTACTTTTGACACTCCAGCATGTTACTTTCGACCCTCCTGCGTGTTTCTTTTGACCCAGGGCCGTTAAATAGAGGGTGTGCGCATGATGTCACAGAACGGATTTATGGTACCGAAGTGGCAGAAAGAGGAGCAGCAGTGTTACCTCAAAACAGTTAAAACACAAACAACACATTGAAAATGGGAAAGAGCTGGAACACTGGTTCTTTAGCAAGCAGTTAGGATCACTGTTGAGTCCGACTGCCTTTAATTTGAGCAAATAATCACTTGTTTTACTTCAAGTTTGCTAAACGCAGCCATGGTAACAGATGTTTTGCCACTCTGTCCAGCGTGTTCCGGAAGCAGAAGTGACATCAACGCCTACCCTCTATAAGAGAGTTATGACACTTCCATTGACTTCCATTGGAACTTTGGAATGCGAAAGTAACGTGCGTCACAGGGCAGCAGATAGTTCCAAACACTGGATAGTTCCAGCACTGAGCCCTGTTCATTTCAGTGTTTCTGAAGTACGCTGCCTGGTAAGTTGATGAAATTACTGCATTTGTTTACATTGTAACTCCTTAGCTGTCCTCTCATGAATCTTGTTAATAGTGCTATTTTATGTAGCCAGCTTTAGTCATGGTTTATCAGAAGATATTAACTGTAAGATTATGTGTTACTTTTGACCCTCCTGCGTGGTACTTTTGACCCTCCTGTGTGTTACTTTCAACCTTCCTGTGTGTTACCCTCTTTACACCCTCCTGTGTGTTACTTTCAACCTTCCTGTGTGTTACTTTTGACCCTCCTGTGTGTTACTCTTCTTCAACCCTCCTGACTTTAGACCCTCCAGTGTGTAAATTTTAACCCTCCTTACTTTCAACATTCCTGCGTTTACTTTCGACCCTCTTTTGTGTTACAAGACTGTGTTACTATTGACCCTCCTGTGTTTTACTTTTGAACCTCCTGCATGTTACTTTCGACCCCTGTGTGTTACTTTCAACCCTCCAGTGTGTAAATTTTAACCTTCCTTACTTTCAACACTCCCGTGTGTTGCTTTCAACCCTCATGTGTATTATTTGCTTCAACCCTCCAGTGTGTTATTTTAACCCTCCTGTATGTTACCCTCTTTACACCCTCCTGTGTGTTACTTTTGAAACTCCTGTGTGTTACTTTCGACCCCTGTGTGTTACTTTCAACCCTCCAGTGTGTAAATTTTAACCCTCCTTACTTTCAACACTCCTGCGTGTTACTTTATTCCCTCATGTGTGTTATTTTCAACCCTCCATTGTGTTACTTTTAACCCTCCTGTATGTTACCCTCTTTACAACCTCCTGTGTGTTACTTTAGACCCTCCTGTGGGTTAGTTTCGACCCTCTTTTGTGTTATAGAGTGTGTTACTTTAGACCCTCCTGTGTGTTACGTTTGAACCTCCTGCATGTTACTTTTGACCCCTGTTTCTTACTTTCACCCCCCAGTGTGTAATTTTAACCCTCCTTACTTTCAACACTCCTGTGTGTACTTTTGACCCTCCTGTGTGTTACTTTAGACCCTCCTGTGTTTATTCCTTCATGATCGATCCCTGTGTGTTACTTTTGACCCTCCTGTGTGTTACTCTTCTTCAACCCTCCTGACTTTAGACCCTTCAGTGTGTAAATTTTAACCCTCCTTACTTTCAACATTCCTGTGTGTTACTTTCGACCCTCTTTTGTGTTACAGGAGTGTGTTACTTTAAACCCTCCTGTGTGTTACTTTTGACCCTCCTGTGTGTTACTTTTGACCCTCCTTTGTTTTATCCTCCTTCATACTCCAATGTTTTACTTTAGACTCTCCTTTGTGTTACTTTAGTCCGTCCTGCATGTTACTTTTGACCCTCCTGATTGTTACCTTAACCCTCCTGTGTGTTACTCTCCTTCAACCCTCCTGTGTGTTACTTTAGACCTCCTGCATGTTATTTTCGACCATCCTATGTGTTACTTTAGACCCTCCTGTGTTACTCTGCTTCAACCCTCCAGTGTGTACATTTTAACCCTCCTTACTTTCAACACTCCTGCGTGTTACTTTCGACCCTCTTTTGTGTTACAGGAGTATGTTACTTTAACCCCTCCTGTGTGTTACTTTTGACACTCCAGCATGTTACTTTCGACCCTCCTGCGTGTTTCTTTTGACCCAGGGCCGTTAAATAGAGGGTGTGCGCATGATGTCACAGAACGGATTTATGGTACCGAAGTGGCAGAAAGAGGAGCAGCAGTGTTACCTCAAAACAGCTAAAACACAAACAACACATTGAACATGGGAATGAGCTGGAACACTGGTTCTTTAGCAAGCAGTTAGGATCACTGTTGAGTCCGACTGCCTTTAATTTGAGCAAATAATCACTTGTTTTACTTCAAGTTTGCTAAACGCAGCCATGGTAACAGATGTTTTGCCACTCTGTCCAGCGTGTTCCGGAAGCAGAAGTGACATCAACGCCTACCCTCTATAAGAGAGTTATGACACTTCCATTGACTTCCATTGGAACTTTGGAATGCGAAAGTAACGTGCGTCACAGGGCAGCAGATAGTTCCAAACACTGGATAGTTCCAGCACTGAGCCCTGTTCATTTCATGTTTCTGAAGTACGCTGCCTGGTTAGTTGATGAAATTACTACAATTTTAACTGCCTGGTAAGTTGATGAAATTACTACTATTTTAACCCTCCTTACTTTCAACACTCCTGTGTGTTACTTTTGACCCTCCTGTGTGTAAGTTTTTAATCCTCCTAACTTTCAACACTCCCGTGTGTTACTTTCAACCCTCATGTGTGTTATTTTCAACCCTCCTGTGTGTTATTTTTTACCCTCCATTGTGTACTTTTAACCCTCCTTTGTTTTATCCTCCTTCAATTCTCCAATGTTTTACTTTAGACCCTCCTGCATGTTATTTTTATCGCCTGTGTGTTACTTTTGACCCTCCTGTGTTACTCTTCTTCAACCCTCCTGACTTTAGACCCTCATGTGTAAATTTTAACCCTCCTTACTTTCAACATTCCTGTGTGTTACTTTCGACCCTCTTTTGTGTTACAGGAGTGTGTTACTTTAAACCCTCCTGTGTGTTACTTTTGACCCTCCTGTGTGTTACTTTGACCCTCCTTTGTTTTATCCTCCTTCAATACTCCAATGTTTTACTTTAGACTCTCCTTTGTGTTACTTTAGTCCGCCCTGCATGTTACTTTTGACCCTCCTGATTGTTACCTTAAACCCTCCTGTGGTTACTCTCCTTCAAACCCTCCTGTGTGTTACTTTAGACCCTCCTGCATGTTATTTTCGACCATCCTATGTGTTACTTTAGACCCTCCTGTGTGTTACTCTGCTTCAACCTCCAGTGTGTACATTTTAACCCTCCTTACTTTCAACACTCCTGCGTGTTACTTTCGACCCTCTTTTGTGTTACAGGAGTATGTTACTTTAACCCCTCCTGTTGTTACTTTTGACACTCCAGCATGTTACTTTCGACCCTCCTGCGTGTTTCTTTGACCCAGGGCCGTTAAATAGAGGGTGTGCGCATGATGTCACAGAACGGATTTATGGTACCGAAGTGGCAGAAAGAGGAGCAGCAGTGTTACCTCAAACAGCTAAAACACAAACAACACATTGAAAATGGGAAAGAGCTGGAACACTGGTTCTTTAGCAACAGTTAGGATCACTGTTGAGTCCGACTGCCTTTAATTTGAGCAAATAATCACTTGTTTTACTTCAAGTTTGCTAAACGCAGCCATGGTACAGATGTTTTGCCACTCTGTCCAGCGTGTTCCGGAAGCAAAGTGACATCAACGCCTACCCTCTATAAGAGAGTTAGACACTTCCATTGACTTCCATTGGAACTTTGGAATGCGAAGTACGTGCGTCACAGGCAGCAGATAGTTCCAACACTGGATAGTTCCAGCACTGAGCCCTGTTCATTTCAGTGTTTCTGAAGTACGCTGCCTGGTAAGTTGATGAAATTACTGCTTTGTTTACATTGTAACTCCTTAGCTGTCCTCTCATGAATCTTGTTAATAGTGCTATTTTATGTAGCCAGCTTTAGTCATGGTTTATCAGAAGATATTAACTGTAAGATTATGTGTTACTTTTGACCCTCCTGCGTGTACTTTTGACCCTCCTGTGTGTTACTTTCAACCTTCCTGTGTGTTACCTCTTTACACCCTCCTGTGTGTTACTTTCACCTTCCTGTGTTACTTTGACCCTCCTGTGTTACTCTTCTTCAACCCTCCTGACTTTAGACCCTCCAGTGGTAAATTTTAACCCTCCTTACTTTCAACATTCCTGCGTTTACTTTCGACCCTCTTTTGTGTTACAAGACTGTGTTACTATTGACCCTCCTGTGTTTTACTTTTGAACCTCCTGCATGTTACTTTCGACCCCTGTGTGTT
>NW_024040732.1:0-15885 GCF_014851395.1 Micropterus salmoides | reverse complement strand
GGCAGGCATTGTACAGCGTCAAGGGAACAGTGACGTTTTCAGAGCGTTGCTCAGGGGGCTCCAACCAGAAAATCTTTACTCCCAAGCCAAGTCCCATGGATTGAGCTAATGCTGCCCCGATAGGAATGCGCCCAACGTGGGGCTCGCCCTGAGTTTGCTAATTATCCTTAACTTCATTTTGTAAGGGAGAAGATAGTAAAAAGAGTAAATGATAAACTTTGAGTCACATAGAATATAGTGTGGGCAAATGTTAGGGGTCCAGGGCCTTGCTAATGCTCCCTCAATTTAGGCTCTGGATTTAACCAATCCAAGAGTGGGCAGACATTGTACCGTGAAGAGTTAGTTTTCAGAGCGTTGCTCAGGGGCTCAATCCAGCAAGTCTTTACTCCCAGCCAAGTCCCACGGATTGAGCTAATAGGAAGACGCCCAACGTGGGGCTCGAACCCACGACCCTGAGATTAAGGTCTCATGCTCTACGACTGAGCTAGCCGGCCACGTCAGTCCAAGTGTAAGCCCTTCAATTCTCAAACAACCTGTAATCTCACATGATAATGTGGTTAGCTGCTAACTCTAATTTAGTAGGGAAGAAGATAGCAAAGATCGTAAATAATAAACTTATATATCACATACAATTATAGTATTGAGCCAAATTTTCCCAAATGCGAATTTGAGGCTCTGCATTTAATCCATCTTTGAATGGGAAGCTATTGTACAGCACCAGGGAGCGGTACGGGTCCAGGGCCTTGCTAATGCTCCTCAATTTAGGCCTCTGGATTTAACCAATCCTAGAATGGTAGGCATTGTACAGCGTCAAGGGAAGAGTGACGTTTTCAGAGCGTGCTCAGGGGGCTCCAACCAGAAAATCTTTACTCCCAAGCCAAGTCCCCATGGATTGAGCTAATTCTGCCCCGATAGGAATGCGCCCAACGTGGGGCTCGACCCTGAGTTTGCTAATTATCCCTTAACTTCAATTTCGCAAGGGAGAAGATAGTAAAAAGAGTAAATGATAAACTTTGTTTCACATAGAATTATAGTGTGGGCCAAATGCGAATTTGAGGCTGTGCATTTAACCCATCCTTGAATGGGCTGCCACTTTAAAGCACCCAGGGAGCAGTTACGGGTCCAGGGCCTTGCTAATGCTCCCTCAATTTAGGCCTCTGGATTTAACCAATCCTAGAATGGGTAGGCATTGTACAGCGTCAAGGGAGCAGTGACGTTTTCAGAGCGTTGCTCAGGGGGCTCCAACCAGAAAATCTTTACTCCTAAGCCAAGTCCCCATGGATTGAGCTAATTCTGCCCCGATAGGAATGCGCCCAACGTGGGGCTCGACCCTGAGTTTGCTAATTATCCTTAACTTCAATTTCGAGGGAGAAGTAGTAAAAAGAGTAAATGATAAACTTTGAGTCACATAGAATTATAGTGGGCCAAATGTTAGGGGTCCAGGGCCTTGCTAATGCTCCCTCAATTTAGGCCTCTGGATTTAACCAATCCAAGAATGGGCAGGCATTGTACGTGAAGAGTTACGTTTTCAGAGCGTTGCTCAGGGGGCTCAATCCAGCAAGTCTTACTCTCAAGCCAAGTCCCCACGGATTGAGCTAATAGGAAGACGCCCAACGTGGGGCTCGAACCCACGCCTGAGATTAAGAGTCTCATGCTCTACCGACTGAGCTAGCGGGCCACGTCAGCCAAGTGTAAGCCCTTCAATTCTCAAACAACCTGTAATCTCACATGATAATGTGGTTAGCTGCTAACTCTAATTTAGTAGGGAAGAAGATAGCAAAGATCGTAAATAATAAACTTTATATCACATACAATTATAGTATTGGGCCAAATTTTCCCAAATGCGAATTTGAGGCTCTGCGTTTAATCCATCTTTGAATGGGAAGCTATTGTACAGCACCCAGGGAGCGGTTACGGGTCCAGGGCCTTGCTAATGCTCCCTCAATTTAGGCCTCTGGATTAACCATCCTAGAATGGGTAGGCATTGTACAGCGTCAAGGGAACAGTGACGTTTTCAGAGCGTTGCTCAGGGGGCTCCAACCAGAAAATCTTTACTCCCAAGCCAAGTCCCATGGATTGAGCTAATGCTGCCCGATAGGAATGCGCCCAACGTGGGGCTCGACCCTGAGTTTGCTAATTATCCCTTAACTTCAATTTCGTAAGGGAGAAGATAGTAAAAAGAGTAAATGATAACTTGTGTCACATAGAATTTATAGTGGGCCAAATGCGAATTTGAGGCTGTGCATTTAACCCATCCTTGAATGGGCTGCCACTTAAAGCACCCAGGGAGCAGTTACGGTCCAGGGCCTTGCTAATGCTCCCTCAATTTAGACCTCTGGATTTAACCAATCCTAGAATGGGTAGGCATTGTACAGCGTCAAGGGAGCAGTGACGTTTTCAGAGCGTTGCTCAGGGGGCTCCAACCAGAAAATCTTTACTCCTAAGCCAAGTCCCCATGGATTGAGCTAATGCTGCCCCGATAGGAATGCGCCCAACGTGGGGCTCGACCCTGAGTTTGCTAATTATCCTTAACTTCAATTTCGTAAGGGAGAAGATAGTAAAAAGAGTAAATGATAATCTTTGAGTCACATAGAATTATAGTGTGGGCCAAATGTTAGGGGTCCAGGGCCTTGCTAATGCTCCCTCAATTTAGGCCTCTGGATTTAACCAATCTAGAATGGGCAGGCATGTACAGCGTCAAGGGAACAGTGACGTTTTCAGAGCGTTGCTCAGGGGGCTCCAACCAGAAAATCTTTACTCCCAAGCCAAGTCCCCATGGATTGAGCTAATGCTGCCCCGATAGGAATGCGCCCAACGTGGGCTCGACCCTGAGTTTGCTAATTATCCCTTAACTTCAATTTTGTAAGGGAGAAGATAGTAAAAGAGTAAATGATAAACTTTGAGTCACATAGATTACAGTGTGGGCCAAATGTTAGGGGTCCAGGGCCTTGCTAATGCTCCCTCAATTTAGGCCTCTGGATTTAACCAATCCTAGAATGGGTAGGCATTGTACAGCGTCAAGGGAGCAGTGACGTTTTCAGAGCGTGCTCACGGGGCTCCAACCAGAAAATCTTTACTCCTAAGCCAAGTCCCCATGGATTGAGCTAATGCTGCCCCGATAGGAATGCGCCCAACGTGGGGCTCGACCCTGAGTTTGCTAATTATCCCTTAACTTCAATTTCGTAAGGGAGAAGATAGTAAAAAGAGTAAATGATAATGTTTGAGTCACATAGAATTATAGTGTGGGCCAAATGTTAGGGGTTCAGGGCCTTGCTAATGCCCCTCAATTTAGGCCTCTGGATTTAACCAATCCAAGAGTGGGCAGACATTGTACCGTGAAGAGTTACGTTTTCAGAGCGTTGCTCAGGGGGCTCAATCCAGCAAGTCTTTACTCTCAAGCCAAGTCCCCACGGATTGAGCTAATAGGAAGATGCCCAACGTGGGGCTCGAACCCACGACCCTGAGATTAAGAGTCTCATGCTCTACCGACTGAGCTAGCCGGGCCACGTCAGTCCAAGTGTAAGCCCTTCAATTCTCAAACAACCTGTAATCTCACATGATATGTGGTTAGCTGCTAACTCTAATTTAGTAGGGAAGAAGATAGCAAAGATCGTAAATAATAAACTTTATATATCACATACAATTATAGTATTGGGCCAAATTTTCCCAAATGCGAATTTGAGGCTCTGCGTTAATCCATCTTTGAATGGGAAGCTATTGTACAGCACCCAGGGAGCGGTTACGGTCCAGGGCCTTGCTAATGCTCCCTCAATTTAGGCCTCTGGATTTAACCAATCCTAGAATGGGCAGGCATTGTACAGCGTCAAGGGAACAGTGACGTTTTCAGAGCGTTGCTCAGGGGGCTCCAACCAGAAAATCTTTACTCCCAAGCCAAGTCCCCATGGATTGAGCTAATGCTGCCCCGATAGGAATGCGCCCAACGTGGGGCTCGACCCTGAGTTTGCTAATTATCCCTTAACTTCAATTTCGTAGGAGGGAGAAGATAGTAAAAAGAGTAAATGATAAACTTTGTGTCACATAGAATTATAGTGTGGGCCAAATGCGAATTGAGGCTGTGCATTTAAACCATCCTTGAATGGGCTGCCACTTTAAAGCACCCAGGGAGCAGTTACGGGTCCAGGGCCTTGCTAATGCTCCCTCAATTTAGACCTCTGGATTTAACCAATCCTAGAATGGGTAGGCATTGTACAGCGTCAAGGGAGCAGTGACGTTTTCAGAGCGTTGCTCAGGGGGCTCCAACCAGAAAATCTTTACTCCTAAGCCAAGTCCCCATGGATTGAGCTAATGCTGCCCCGATAGGAATGCGCCCAACGTGGGGCTCGACCCTGAGTTTGCTAATTATCCCTTAACTTCAATTTCGTAAGGGAGAAGATAGTAAAAGAGTAAATGATAATCTTTGAGTCACATAGAATTATAGTGTGGGCCAAATGTTAGGGGTCCAGGGCCTTGCTAATGCTCCCTCAATTAGGCCTCTGGATTTAACCAATCTAGAATGGGCAGGCATTGTACAGCGTCAAGGGAACAGTGACGTTTCAGAGCGTTGCTCAGGGGGCTCCAACCAGAAAATCTTTACTCCCAAGCCAAGTCCCCATGGATTGAGCTAATGTGCCCCGATAGGAATGCGCCCAACGTGGGCTCGACCCTGAGTTTGCTAATTATCCCTTAACTTCAATTTGTAAGGGAGAGATAGTAAAAAGAGTAAATGATAATGTTGAGTCACATAGAATTATAGTGTGGGCCAAATGTTAGGGGTTCAGGGCCTTGCTAATGCTCCCTCAATTTAGGCCTCGGATTTAACCAATCCAAGAGTGGGCAGACATTGTACCGTGAAGAGTTACGTTTTCAGAGCGTTGCTCAGGGGGCTCAATCCAGCAAGTCTTTACTCTCAAGCCAAGTCCCACGGATTGAGCTAATAGGAAGACGCCCAACGTGGGGCTCGAACCCACGACCCTGAGATTAAGAGTCTCATGCTCTACCGACTGAGCTAGCCGGGCCACGTCAGTCCAAGTGTAAGCCCTTCAATTCTCAAACAACCTGTAATCTCACATGATAATGTGGTTAGCTGCTAACTCTAATTTAGTAGGGAAGAAGATAGCAAAGATCGTAAATATAAACTTTATATATCACATACAATTATAGTATTGGGCCAAATTTTCCCAAATGCGAATTTGAGGCTCTGCGTTTAATCCATCTTTGAATGGAAAGCTATTGTACAGCACCCAGGGAGCGGTTACGGGTCCAGGGCCTTGCTAATGCTCCCTCAATTTAGGCCTCTGGATTTAACCAATCCTAGAATGGGTAGGCATTGTACAGCGTCAAGGGAACAGTGACGTTTTCAGAGCGTTGCTCAGGGGGCTCCAACCAGAAAATCTTTACTCCCAAGCCAAGTCCCCATGGATTGAGCTAATGCTGCCCCGATAGGAATGCGCCCAACGTGGGCTCAACCCTGAGTTTGCTAATTATCCCTTAACTTCAATTTCGTAAGGGAGAAGATAGTAAAAAGAGTAATGATAAACTTTGTGTCACATAGAATTATAGTGTGGGCCAAATGCGAATTTGAGGCTGTGCATTTAACCCATCCTTGAATGGGCTGCCACTTTAAAGCACCCAGGGAGCAGTTACGGGTCCAGGGCCTTGCTAATGCTCCTCAATTTAGACCTCTGGATTTAACCAATCCTAGAATGGGTAGGCATTGTACAGCGTCAAGGGAGCAGTGACGTTTCAGAGCGTTGCTCAGGGGCTCCAACCAGAAAATCTTTACTCCCAAGCCAAGTCCCCATGGATTGAGCTAATGCTGCCCTGATAGGAATGCGCCCAACGTGGGGCTTGACCCTGAGTTTGCTAATTATCCCTTAACTTCAATTTTGTAAGGGAGAAGATAGTAAAAAGAGTAAATGATAAACTTTGAGTCACATAGAATTATAGTGTGGGCCAAATGTTAGGGGTCCAGGGCCTTGCTAATGCTCCCTCAATTTAGGCCTCTGGATTTAACCAATCCTAGAATGGGTAGGCATTGTACCGTGAAGAGTTACGTTTTCAGAGCGTTGCTCAGGGGGCTCAATCCAGCAAGTCTTTACTCAAGCCAAGTCCCCACGGATTGAGCTAATAGGAAGACGCCCAACGTGGGGCTCGAACCCACGACCCTGAGATTAAGAGTCTCATGCTCTACGACTGAGCTAGCCGGGCCACGTCAGTCCAAGTGTAAGCCCTTCAATTCTCAAACAACCTGTAATCTCACATGATAATGTGGTTAGCTGCTAACTCTAATTTAGTAGGGAAGAAGATAGCAAAGATCGTAAATAATAAACTTTATATATCACATACAATTATAGTATTGGGCCAAATTTTCCCAAATGCGAATTTGAGGCTCTGCGTTTAATCCATCTTTGAATGGGAAGCTATTGTACAGCACCCAGGGAGCGGTTAGGGTCCAGGGCCTTGCTAATGCTCCCTCAATTTAGACCTCTGGATTAACCAATCCTAGAATGGGTAGGCATTGTACAGCGTCAAGGGAGCAGTGACGTTTTCAGAGCGTTGCTCAGGGGGCTCCAACCAGAAAATCTTTACTCCTAAGCCAAGTCCCCATGGATTGAGCTAATGCTGCCCCGATAGGAATGCGCCCAACGTGGGGCTCGACCCTGAGTTTGCTAATTATCCCTTAACTTCAATTTGTAAGGGAGAAGATAGTAAAAAGAGTAAATGATAAACTTTGAGTCACATAGAATTATAGTGGGCCAAATGAGGGTCCAGGGCCTTGCTAATGCTCCCTCAATTTAGGCCTCTGGATTTAACCAATCCAAGAATGGGCAGGCATTGTACCGTGAAGAGTTACGTTTTCAGAGCGTTGCTCAGGGGGCTCAATCCAGCAAGTCTTTACTCTCAAGCCAAGTCCCCACGGATTGAGCTAATAGGAAGACGCCCAACGTGGGGCTCGAACCCACGACCCTGAGATTAAGAGTCTCATGCTCTACCGACTGAGCTAGCCGGGCCACGTCAGTCCAAGTGTAAGCCCTTCAATTCTCAAACAACCTGTAATCTCACATGATAATGTGGTTAGCTGCTAACTCTAATTTAGTAGGGAAGAAGATAGCAAAGATCGTAAATAATAAACTTTATATATCACATACAATTATATTGGGCCAAATTTTCCCAAATGCGAATTTGAGGCTCTGCGTTTAATCCATCTTTGAATGGGAAGCTATTGTACAGCACCCAGGGAGCGGTTAGGGTCCAGGGCCTTGCTAATGCTCCCTCAATTTAGGCCTCTGGATTTAACCAATCCTAGAATGGGCAGGCATTGTACAGCGTCAAGGGAACAGTGACGTTTTCAGAGCGTTGCTCAGGGGGCTCCAACCAGAAAATCTTTACTCCCAAGCCAAGTCCCCATGGATTGAGCTAATGCTGCCCCGATAGGAATGCGCCCAACGTGGGGCTCGACCCTGAGTTTGCTAATTATCCCTTAACTTCAATTTCGTAAGGGAGAAGATAGTAAAAAGAGTAAATGATAAACTTTGTGTCACATAGAATTATAGTGTGGGCCAAATGCGAATTTGAGGCTGTGCATTTAACCCATCCTTGAATGGGCTGCCACTTTAAAGCACCCAGGGAGCAGTTACGGGTCCAGGGCCTTGCTAATGCTCCCTCAATTTAGACCTCTGGATTTAACCAATCCTAGAATGGGTAGGCATTGTACAGCGTCAAGGGAGCAGTGACGTTTTCAGAGCGTTGCTCAGGGGGCTCCAACCAGAAAATCTTTACTCCTAAGCCAAGTCCCATGGATTGAGCTAATGCTGCCCCGATAGGAATGCGCCAACGTGGGGCTCGACCCTGAGTTTGCTAATTATCCTTAACTTCAATTTCGTAAGGGAGAAGATAGTAAAAAGAGTAAATGATAAACTTTGAGTCACATAGAATTATAGTGTGAGCCAAATGTTAGGGGTCCAGGGCCTTGCTAATGCTCCCTCAATTTAGGCCTCTGGATTTAACCAATCCTAGAATGGGTAGGCATTGTACAGCGTCAAGGAAGCAGTGACGTTTTCAGAGCGTTGCTCAGGGGGCTCAATCCAGCAAGTCTTTACTCCCAAGCCAAGTCCCCATGGATTGAGCTAATGCTGCCCCGATAGGAATGCGCCCAATGTGGGGCTTGACCCTGAGTTTGCTAATTATCCCTTAACTTCAATTTCGTAAGGGAGAAGATAGTAAAAAGAGTAAATGATAAACTTTGTGTCACATAGAATTATAGTGTGGGCCAAATGCAAATTTGAGGCTGTGCATTTAACCCATCTTTGAATGGGCTGCCACTTTAAAGCACCCAGGGAGCGGTTACGGGTCCAGGGCCTTGCTAATGCTCCCTCAATTTAGACCTCTGGATTTAACCAATCCTAGAATGGGTAGGCATTGTACAGCGTCAAGGGAGCAGTGACGTTTTCAGAGCGTTGCTCAGGGGGCTCCAACCAGAAAATCTTTACTCCTAAGCCAAGTCCCCATGGATTGAGCTAATTCTGCCCCGATAGGAATGCGCCCAACGGGGCTCGACCCTGAGTTTGCTAATTATCCCTTAACTTCAATTTTGTAAGGGAGAAGATAGTAAAAAGAGTAAATGATAACTTTGAGTCACATAGAATTATAGTGTGGGCCAAATGTTAGGGGTCCAGGGCCTTGCTAATGCTCCCTCAATTTAGGCCTCTGGATTTAACCAATCCTAGAATGGGCAGGCATTGTACAGCGTCAAGGGAACAGTGACGTTTTCAGAGCGTTGCTCAGGGGGCTCCAACCAGAAAATCTTTACTCCCAAGCCAAGTCCCCATGGATTGAGCTAATGCTGCCCCGATAGGAATGCGCCCAACGTGGGGCTCGACCCTGAGTTTGCTAATTATCCCTTAACTTCAATTTTGTAAGGGAGAAGATAGTAAAAGAAAATGATAAACTTTGAGTCACATAGAATTATAGTGTGGGCCAAATGTTAGGGGTCCAGGGCCTTGCTAATGCTCCCTCAATTTAGGCCTCTGGATTTAACCAATCCAAGAATGGGCAGGCATTGTACCGTGAAGAGTACGTTTTCAGAGCGTTGCTCAGGGGGCTCAATCCAGCAAGTCTTTACTCTCAAGCCAAGTCCCCACGGATTGAGCTAATAGGAAGACGCCAACGTGGGGCTCGAACCCACGACCCTGAGATTAAGAGTCTCATGCTCTACGACTGAGCTAGCCGGGCCACGTCAGTCCAAGTGTAAGCCTTCAATTCTCAAACAACCTGTAATCTCACATGATAATGTGGTTAGCTGCTAACTCTAATTTAGTAGGGAGAAGATAGCAAAGATCGTAAATAATAAACTTTATATATCACATACAATTATAGTATTGGGCCAAATTTTCCCAAATGCGAATTTGAGGCTCTGCGTTTAATCATCTTTGAATGGGAAGCTATTGTACAGCACCCAGGGAGCGGTTACGGGTCCAGGGCCTTGCTAATGCTCCCTCAATTTAGGCCTCTGGATTTAACCAATCTAGAATGGGTAGGCATTGTCAGCGTCAAGGGAACAGTGACGTTTTCAGAGCGTTGCTCAGGGGGCTCCAACCAGAAAATCTTTACTCCCAAGCCAAGTCCCCATGGATTGAGCTAATGCTGCCCCGATAGGAATGCGCCCAACGTGGGGCTCGACCCTGAGTTTGCTAATTATCCTTAACTTCAATTTTGTAAGGGAGAAGATAGTAAAAAGAGTAAATGATAAACTTTGAGTCACATAGAATTATAGTGTGGGCCAAATGTTAGGGGTCCAGGGCCTTGCTAATGCTCCCTCAATTTAGGCCTCTGGATTTAACCAATCAAGAATGGGCAGGCATTGTACCGTGAAGAGTTACGTTTTCAGAGCGTTGCTCAGGGGGCTCAATCCAGCAAGTCTTTACTCTCAAGCCAAGTCCCCAGGATGAGCTAATAGGAAGACGCCCAACGTGGGGCTCGAACCCACGACCCTGAGATTAAGAGTCTCATGCTCTACCGACTGAGCTAGCGGGCCACGTCAGTCCAAGTGTAAGCCCTTCAATTCTCAAACAACCTGTAATCTCACATGATAATGTGGTTAGCTGCTAACTCTAATTTAGTAGGGAAGAAGATAGCAAAGATCGTAAATAATAAACTTTATATATCACATACAATTATAGTATTGGGCCAAATTTTCCCAAATGCGAATTTGAGGCTCTGCGTTTAATCCATCTTTGAATGGGAAGCTATTGTACAGCACCCAGGGAGCGGTTACGGGTCCAGGGCCTTGCTAATGCTCCCTCAATTTAGGCCTCTGGATTTAACCAATCCTAGAATGGGTAGGCATTGTACAGCGTCAAGGGAACAGTGACGTTTTCAGAGCGTTGCTCAGGGGGCTCCAACCAAAATCTTTACTCCAAGCCAAGTCCCCATGGATTGAGCTAATGCTGCCCCGATAGGAATGCGCCCAACGTGGGGCTCGACCCTGAGTTGCTAATTATCCTTAACTTCAATTTCGTAAGGGAGAAGATAGTAAAAAGAGTAAATGATAAACTTTGTGTCACATAGAATTATAGTGTGGGCCAAATGCGAATTTGAGGCTGTGCATTTAACCCATCCTTGAATGGGCTGCCACTTTAAAGCACCCAGGGAGCAGTTACGGGTCCAGGGCCTTGCTAATGCTCCCTCAATTTAGACCTCTGGATTTAACCAATCCTAGAATGGGTAGGCATTGTACAGCGTCAAGGGAGCAGTGACGTTTCAGAGCGTTGTCAGGGGGCTCCAACCAGAAAATCTTTACTCCTAAGCCAAGTCCCCATGGATTGAGCTAATGCTGCCCCGATAGGAATGCGCCCAACGGGGGCTCGACCCTGAGTTTGCTAATTATCCCTTAACTTCAATTTCGTAAGGGAGAAGATAGTAAAAAGAGTAAATGATAATCTTTGAGTCACATAGAATTATAGTGTGGGCCAAATGTTAGGGGTCCAGGGCCTTGCTAATGCTCCTCAATTTAGGCCTCTGGATTTAACCAATCCTAGAATGGGCAGGCATTGTACAGCGTCAAGGGAACAGTGACGTTTTCAGAGCGTTGCTCAGGGGGCTCCAACCAGAAAATCTTTACTCCCAAGCCAAGTCCCCATGGATTGAGCTAATGCTGCCCCGATAGGAATGCGCCCAACGTGGGGCTCGACCCTGAGTTTGCTAATTATCCCTTAACTTCAATTTTGTAAGGGAGAAGATAGTAAAAAGAGTAAATGATAATGTTTGAGTCACATAGAATTATAGTGTGGGCCAAATGTTAGGGGTTCAGGGCCTTGCTAATGCTCCCTCAATTTAGGCCTCGGATTTAACCAATCCAAGAGTGGGCAGACATTGTACCGTGAAGAGTTACGTTTTCAGAGCGTTGCTCAGGGGGCTCAATCCAGCAAGTCTTTACTCTCAAGCCAAGTCCCCACGGATTGAGCTAATAGGTAGACGCCCAACGTGGGGCGCGAACCCACGACCCTGAGATTAAGAGTCTCGCTCTACCGACTGAGCTAGCCGGCCACGTCAGTCCAAGTGTAAGCCCTTCAATTCTCAAACAACCTGTAATCTCACATGATAATGTGGTTAGCTGCTAACTCTAATTTAGTAGGGAAGAAGATAGCAAGATCGTAAATAATAAACTTTATATATCACATACAATTATAGTATTGGGCCAAATTTTCCAAATGCGAATTGAGGCTCTGCGTTTAATCCATCTTTGAATGGGAAGCTATGTACAGCACCCAGGGAGCGGTTACGGGTCCAGGCCTTGCTAATGCTCCCTCAATTTAGGCCTCTGGATTTAACCAATCTAGAATGGGTAGGCATTGTACAGCGTCAAGGGAACAGTGACGTTTTCAGAGCGTTGCTCAGGGGGCTCCAACCAGAAAATCTTTACTCCCAAGCCAAGTCCCCATGGATTGAGCTAATGCTGCCCGATAGGAATGCGCCACGTGGGGCTCGACCCTGAGTTTGCTAATTATCCCTTAACTTCAATTTCGTAAGGGAGAAGATAGTAAAAAGAGTAAATGATAAACTTTGTGTCACATAGAATTATAGTGTGGGCCAAATGCGAATTTGAGGCTGTGCATTTAACCCATCCTTGAATGGGCTGCCACTTTAAAGCACCCAGGGAGCAGTTACGGGTCCAGGGCCTTGCTAATGCTCCCTCAATTTAGACCTCTGGATTAACCAATCCTAGAATGGGTAGGCATTGTACAGCGTCAAGGGAGCAGTGACGTTTTCAGAGCGTTGCTCAGGGGGCTCCAACCAGAAAATCTTTACTCCTAAGCCAAGTCCCCATGGATTGAGCTAATGCTGCCCCGATAGGAATGCGCCCAACGTGGGGCTCGACCCTGAGTTTGCTAATTATCCCTTAACTTCAATTTCGTAAGGGAGAAGATAGTAAAAAGAGTAAATGATAATCTTTGAGTCACATAGAATTATAGTGTGGGCCAAATGTTAGGGGTCCAGGGCCTTGCTAATGCTCCCTCAATTTAGGCCTCTGGATTTAACCAATCCTAGAATGGGCAGGCATTGTACAGCGTCAAGGGAACAGTGACGTTTTCAGAGCGTTGCTCAGGGGGCTCCAACCAGAAAATCTTTACTCCCAAGCCAAGTCCCCATGGATTGAGCTAATGCTGCCCTGATAGGAATGCGCCCAACGGGGGCTTGACCCTGAGTTGCTAATTATCCCTTAACTTCAATTTTGTAAGGGAGAAGATAGTAAAAAGAGTAAATGATAAACTTTGAGTCACATAGAATTATAGTGTGGGCCAAATTTAGGGGTCCAGGGCCTTGCTAATGCTCCCTCAATTTAGGCCTCTGGATTTAAACCAATCCTAGAATGGGTAGGCATTGTACAGCGTCAAGGGAGCAGTGACGTTTTCAGAGCGTGCTCACGGGGCTCCAACCAGAAAATCTTTACTCCTAAGCCAAGTCCCCATGGATTGAGCTAATTCTGCCCCGATAGGAATGCGCCCAACGTGGGGCTCGACCCTGAGTTTGCTAATTATCCCTTAACTTCAATTTCGTAAGGGAGAAGATAGTAAAAAGAGTAAATGATAATGTTTGAGTCACATAGAATTATAGTGTGGGCCAAATGTTAGGGGTTCAGGGCCTTGCTAATGCTCCCTCAATTTAGGCCTCTGGATTAACCAATCCAAGAGTGGCAGACATTGTACCGTGAAGAGTTACGTTTTCAGAGCGTTGCTCAGGGGCTCAATCCAGCAAGTCTCTACTCTCAAGCCAAGTCCCCACGGATTGAGCTAATAGGAAGACGCCCAACGTGGGGCTCTAACCCACGACCCTGAGATTAAGAGTCTCATGCTCTACCGACTGAGCTAGCCGGGCCACGTCAGTCCAAGTGTAAGCCCTTCAATTCTCAAACAACCTGTAATCTCACATGATAATGTGGTTAGCTGCTAACTCTAATTTAGTAGGAAGAAGATAGCAAAGATCGTAAATAATAAACTTTATATATCACATACAATTATAGTATTGGGCCAAATTTTCCCAAATGCGAATTTGAGGCTCTGCGTTTAATCCATCTTTGAATGGGAAGCTATTGTACAGCACCCAGGGAGCGGTTACGGGTCCAGGGCCTTGCTAATGCTCCCTCAATTTAGGCCTCTGGATTTAACCAATCCTAGAATGGGCAGGCATTGTACAGCGTCAAGGGAACAGTGACGTTTTCAGAGCGTTGCTCAGGGGGCTCCAACCAGAAAATCTTTACTCCCAAGCCAAGTCCCCATGGATTGAGCTAATGCTGCCCCGATAGGAATGCGCCCAACGTGGGGCTCGACCCTGAGTTTGCTAATTATCCTTAACTTCAATTTCGTAAGGGAGAAGATAGTAAAAAGGTAAATGATAACTTTGTGTCACATAGAATTATAGTGTGGGCCAAATGCGAATTTGAGGCTGTGCATTTAACCCATCCTTGAATGGGCTGCCATTTAAAGCACCCAGGGAGCAGTTACGGGTCCAGGGCCTTGCTAATGCTCCCTCAATTTAGACCTCTGGATTTAACCAATCCTAGAATGGGTAGGCATTGTACAGCGTCAAGGGAGCAGTGACGTTTTCAGAGCGTTGCTCAGGGGCTCCAACCAGAAAATCTTTACTCCTAAGCCAAGTCCCCATGGATTGAGCTAATGCTGCCCCGATAGGAATGCGCCAACGTGGGGCTCGACCCTGAGTTTGCTAATTATCCCTTAACTTCAATTTCGTAAGGGAGAATAGTAAAAGAGTAAATGATAATCTTTGAGTCACATAGAATTATAGTGTGGGCCAAATGTTAGGGGTCCAGGGCCTTGCTAATGCTCCCTCAATTTAGGCCTCTGGATGTAACCAATCCTAGAATGGGCAGGCATTGTACAGCGTCAAGGGAACAGTGACGTTTTCAGAGCGTTGCTCAGGGGCTCCAACCAGAAATTTACTCCCAAGCCAGTCCCCATGGATTGAGCTAATGCTGCCCGATAGGAATGCGCCCAACGTGGGGCTCGACCCTGAGTTTGCTAATTACCCTTAACTTCAATTTGTAAGGGAGAAGATAGTAAAAAGAGTAAATGATAATGTTGAGTCACATAGAATTATAGTGTGGGCCAAATGTTAGGGGTTCAGGGCCTTGCTAATGCTCCCTCAATTTAGGCCTCTGGATTTAACCAATCCAAGAGTGGGCAGACATTGTACCGTGAAGAGTTACGTTTTCAGAGCGTTGCTCAGGGGGCTCAATCCAGCAAGTCTTTACTCTCAAGCCAAGTCCCCACGGATTGAGCTAATAGGAAGACGCCCAACGTGGGGCTCGAACCCACGACCCTGAGATTAAGAGTCTCATGCTCTACCGACTGAGCTAGCCGGGCCACGTCAGTCCAAGTGTAAGCCCTTCAATTCTCAAACAACCTGTAATCTCACTGATAATGTGGTTAGCTGCAACTCTAATTTAGTAGGGAAGAAGATAGCAAAGATCGTAAATAATAAACTTTATATATCACATACATTATATATTGGGCCAAATTTTCCCAAATGCGAATTTGAGGCTCTGCGTTTAATCCATCTTTGAATGGAAAGCTATTGTACAGCACCCAGGGAGCGGTTACGGGTCCAGGGCCTTGCTAATGCTCCCTCAATTTAGGCCTCTGGATTTAACCAATCCTAGAATGGGTAGGCATTGTACAGCGTCAAGGAACAGTGACGTTTTCAGAGCGTTGCTCAGGGGGCTCCAACCAGAAATCTTTACTCCCAAGCCAAGTCCCCATGGATTGAGCTAATGCTGCCCCGATAGGAATGCGCCCAACGTGGGGCTCGACCCTGAGTTTGCTAATTATCCTTAACTCAATTTCGTAAGGGAGAAGATAGTAAAAAGAGTAAATGATAAACTTTGTGTCACATAGAATTATAGTGTGGGCCAAATGTTAGGGGTCCAGGGCCTTGCTAATGCTCCCTCAATTTAGGCCTCTGGATTTAACCAATCCTAGAATGGGTAGGCATTGTACAGCGTCAAGGGAGCGTGACGTTTTCAGAGCGTTGCTCAGGGGGCTCCAACCAGAAAATCTTTACTCCCAAGCCAAGTCCCATGGATTGAGCTAATGCTGCCCGATAGGAATGCGCCCAACGTGGGGCTCGACCTGAGTTGCTAATTATCCCTTAACTTCAATTTCGTAAGGGAGAAGATAGTAAAAAGAGTAAATGATAAACTTGAGTCACATAGAATTATAGTGTGGGCCAAATGTTAGGGGTCCAGGTCTTGCTAATGCTCCCTCAATTTAGGCCTCTGGATTTAACCAATCCTAGAATGGGCAGGCATTGTACAGCGTCAAGGGAACAGTGACGTTTTCAGAGCGTTGCTCAGGGGGCTCCAACCAGAAA
>NW_024040731.1:0-19333 GCF_014851395.1 Micropterus salmoides | reverse complement strand
GTTACGGGTCCAGGGCCTTGCTAATGCTCCCTCAATTTAGGCCTCTGGATTTAACCAATCCTAGAATGGGCAGGCATTGTACAGCGTCAAGGGAACAGTGACGTTTTCAGAGCGTTGCTCAGGGGGCTCAACCAGAAAATCTTTACTCCTAAGCCAAGTCCCATGGATTGAGCTAATGCTGCCCCCGATAGGAATGCGCCCAACGGTGGGGCCGACCCTGAGTTTGCTAATTATCCCTTAACTTCAATTTCGTAAGGGAGAAGATAGTAAAAAGAGTAAATGATAAACTTTGAGTCACATAGATTATAGTGTGAGCCAAATGTTAGGGGTCCAGGGCTTGCTAATGCTCCCTCAATTAGGCCTCTGGATTAACCAATCCTAGAATGGGTAGGCATGTACAGCGTCAAGGAAGCAGTGACGTTTTCAGAGCGTGCTCAGGGGGCTCAATCCAGCAAGTCTTACCCCAAGCCAAGTCCCCATGGATTGAGCTAATGATTCCCCGATAGGAATGCGCCCAATGTGGGGCTTGACCCTGAGTTTGCTAATTATCCTTAACTTCAATTTCGTAAGGGAGAAGATAGTAAAAAGAGTAAATGATAAACTTGTGTCACATAGAATTATAGTGGGGCCAAATGCAAATTTGAGCTGTGCATTTAACCCATCCATGAATGGGCTGCCACTTTAAAGCACCCAGGGAGCAGTTACGGGTCCAGGGCCTTGCTAATGCTCCCTCAATTTAGGCCCTGGATTTAACCAATCCTAGAATGGGTAGGCATTGTACAGGTCAAGGGAGCAGTGACGTTTTCAGAGCGTTGCTAGGGGCTCCAACCAGAAAATCTTTACTCCTAAGCCAAGTCCCCATGGATTGAGCTAATTCTGCCCCGATAGGAATGCGCCCAACGTGGGCTCGACTCTGAGTTTGCTAATTATCCCTTAACTTCAATTTCGTAAGGGAGAAGATAGTAAAAAGAGTAAATGATAATCTTTGAGTCACATAGAATTATAGTGTGGGCCAAATGTTAGGGGTCCAGGGCCTTGCTAATGCTCCCTCAATTTAGGCCTCTGGATTTAACCAATCCTAGAATGGGCAGGCATTGTACAGCGTCAAGGGAACAGTGACGTTTTCAGAGCGTTGTCAGGGGGCTCAACCAGAACATCTTTACCCAACCAGTCCCCATGGATTGAGCTAATGCTGCCGATAGGAATGCGCCCAACGTGGGGCTCGACCTGAGTTTGCTAATTATCCTTAACTTCAATTTGTAAGGGAGAAGATAGTAAAAAGAGTAAATGTAATGTTTGAGTCACATAGAATTATAGTGTGGGCCAAATGTTAGGGGTTCAGGGCCTTGCTAATGCTCCCTCAATTTAGGCCTCTGGATTTAACAATCCAAGAGTGGGCAGACATTGTACCGTGAAGAGTTACGTTTTCAGAGCGTTGCTCAGGGGCTCAATCCAGCAAGTCTTTACTCTCAAGCCAAGTCCCCACGGATTGAGATAATAGGAAGACGCCCAACGTGGGGCTCGAACCCACGACCCTGAGATAAGAGTCTCATGCTCTACCGACTGAGCTAGCGGGCCACGTCAGTCCAAGTGTAAGCCCTTCAATTCTCAAACAACCTGTAATCTCACTGATAATGTGGTTAGCTGCTAACTCTAATTTAGTAGGGAAGAAGATAGCAAAGATCGTAAATAATAAACTTTATATATCACATACAATTATAGTATTGGGCCAAATTTCCCAAATGCGATTTGAGGCTCTGCGTTTATCCATCTTTGAATGGGAAGCTATTGTACAGCCCCAGGGAGCGGTTACGGGTCCAGGGCCTTGCTAATGCTCCCTCAATTTAGGCCTCTGGATTTAACCAATCCTAGAATGGGCAGGCATTGTACAGCGTCAAGGGAACAGTGACGTTTCAGAGCGTTGCTCAGGGGGCTCCAACCAGAAAATTTACTCCTAACCAAGTCCCCATGGATTGAGCTAATGCTGCCCCGATAGGAATGCGCCCAACGTGGGGCTCGACCCTGAGTTTGCTAATTATCCCTTAACTTCAATTTCGTAAGGGAGAAGATAGTAAAAAGAGTAAATGATAAACTTTGAGTCACATAGAATTATAGTGTGAGCCAAATGTTAGGGGTAGGGCCCTTGCTAATGCTCCCTCAATTTAGGCCTCTGGATTTAACCAATCCTAGAATGGGTAGGCTTGTACAGCGTCAGGAAGCAGTGACGTTTTCAGAGCGTTGCTCAGGGGGCTCAATCCAGCAAGTCTTTACTCCCAAGCCAGTCCCCATGGATTGAGCTAATGCTTCCCGATAGGAATGCGCCCAATGTGGGGCTTGACCCTGAGTTTGCTAATTATCCCTTAACTTCAATTTCGTAAGGGAGAAGATAGTAAAAAGAGTAAATGATAAACTTGTGCATAGAATTATAGTGCAGGCCAAATGCAAATTTGAGGCTGTGCATTTAACCCATCCATGAATGGGCTGCCACTTTAAAGCACCCAGGGAGCAGTTACGGGTCCAGGGCCTTGCTAATGCTCCTCAATTTAGGCCTCTGGATTTAACCAATCCTAGAATGGGTAGGCATTGTACAGCGTCAAGGGAGCAGTGACTTTTCAGAGCGTTGCTCAGGGGGCTCCAACCAGAAAATCTTTACTCCTAAGCCAAGTCCCCATGGATTGAGCTAATGCTGCCCCGATAGGAATGCGCCCAACGTGGGGCTCGACCCTGAGTTTGCTAATTATCCCTTAACTTCAATTTCGTAAGGGAGAAGATAGTAAAAAGAGTAAATGATAATCTTTGAGTCACATAGAATTATAGTGTGGGCCAAATGTTAGGGGTCCAGGGCCTTGCTAATGCTCCTCAATTTAGGCCTCTGGATTAACCAATCCTAGAATGGGCAGGCATTGTACAGCGTCAAGGGAACAGTGACGTTTTCAGAGCGTTGCTCAGGGGGCTCCAACCAGAAAATCTTTACTCCCAAGCCAAGTCCCCATGGATTGAGCTAATGCTGCCCCGATAGGAATGCGCCCAACGTGGGGCTCGACCCTGAGTTTGCTAATTATCCCTTAACTTCAATTTCGTAAGGGAGAGTAGTAAAAAGAGTAAATGATAATGTTTGAGTCACATAGAATTATAGTGTGGCGAAATGTTAGGGGTTCAGGGCCTTGCTAATGCTCCCTCAATTTAGGCCTCTGGATTTAACCAATCCAAGAGTGGGCAGACATTGTACCGTGAAGAGTTACGTTTTCAGAGCGTTGCTCAGGGGGCTCAATCAGCAAGTCTTTACTCTCAAGCCAAGTCCCCACGGATTGAGCTAATAGGTAGACGCCCAACGTGGGGCTCGAACCCACGACCTGAGATTAAGAGTCTCATGCTCTACGACTGAGCTAGCCGGGCCACGTCAGTCCAGGTGTAAGCCCTTCAATTCTCAAACAACCTGTAATCTCACTGATAATGTGGTTAGCTGCTAACTCTAATTTAGTAGGGAAGAAGATAGCAAAGATCGTAAATAATAAACTTTATATATCACATACAATTATAGTATTGGGCCAAATTTTCCCAAATGCGAATTTGAGGCTCTGCGTTTAATCCATCTTTGAATGGGAAGCTATTGTACAGCACCCAGGGAGCGGTTACGGGTCCAGGGCCTTGCTAATGCTCCCTCAATTTAGGCCTCTGGATTTAACCAATCCTAGAATGGGTAGGCATTGTACAGCGTCAAGGGAAGAGTGACGTTTCAGAGCGTTGCTCAGGGGGCTCCAACCAGAAAATCTTTACTCCAAGCCAAGTCCCCATGGATTGAGCTAATTCTGCCCCGATAGGAATGCGCCCAACGTGGGGCTCGACCCTGAGTTTGCTAATTATCCCTTAACTCAATTTCGCAAGGGAGAAGATAGTAAAAAGAGTAAATGATAAACTTTGTTTCACATAGAATTATAGTGTGGGCCAAATGCGAATTTGAGGCTGTGCATTTAACCCATCCTTGAATGGGCTGCCACTTTAAAGCACCCAGGGAGCAGTTACGGGTCCAGGGCCTTGCTAATGCTCCTCAATTTAGGCCTCTGGATTTAACCAATCCTAGAATGGGTAGGCATTGTACAGCGTCAAGGGAGCAGTGACGTTTTCAGAGCGTTGCTCAGGGGGCTCCAACCAGTAAATCTTTACTCCTAAGCCAAGTCCCATGGATTGAGCTAATGCTGCCCGATAGGTATGCGCCCAACGTGGGGCTCGACCCTGAGTTTGCTAATTATCCCTTAACTTCAATTTCGTAAGGGAGAAGATAGTAAAAAGAGTAAATGAATCTTTGAGTCACATAGAATTATAGTGTGGGCCAAATGTTAGGGGTCCAGGGCCTTGCTAATGCTCCCTCAATTTAGGCCTCTGGATTTAACCAATCCTAGAATGGGTAGGCATTGTACAGCGTCAAGGAAGCAGTGCGTTTTCAGAGCGTTGCTCAGGGGGCTCAATCCAGCAAGTCTTTACTCCTAAGCCAAGTCCCATGGATTGAGCTAATAGGAAGACGCCCAACGTGGGGCTCGAACCCACGACCTGAGATTAAGAGTCTCATGCTCTACGACTGAGCTAGCCGGGCCACGTCAGTCCAAGTGTAAGCCCTTCAATTCTCAAACAACCTGTAATCTCACATGATAATGTGGTTAGCTGCTAACTCTAATTTAGTAGGGAAGAAGATAGCAAAGATCGTAAATAATAAACTTTATATATCACATACAATTATAGTATTGGGCCAAATTTTCCCAAATGCGAATTTGAGGCTCTGCGTTTAATCCATCTTTGAATGGGAAGCTATTGTACAGCACCCAGGGAGCGGTTACGGGTCCAGGGCCTTGCTAATGCTCCCTCAATTTAGGCCTCTGGATTTAACCAATCCTAGAATGGGCAGGCATGTACAGCGTCAAGGGAACAGTGACGTTTTCAGAGCGTTGCTCAGGGGGCTCCAACCAGAAAATCTTTACTCCCAAGCCAAGTCCCCATGGATTGAGCTAATGCTGCCCGATAGGAATGCGCCCAACGTGGGGCTCGACCCTGAGTTTGCTAATTATCCCTTAACTTCAATTTCGTAAGGGAGAAGTAGTAAAAAGAGTAAATGATAAACTTTGTGTCATAGAATTATAGTGTGGGCCAAATGCGAATTTGAGGCTGTGCATTTAACCCATCCTTGAATGGGCTGCCACTTTAAAGCACCCAGGGAGCAGTTACGGGTCCAGGGCCTTGCTAATGCTCCCTCAATTTAGACCTCTGGATTTAACCAATCCTAGAATGGGTAGGCATTGTACAGCGTCAAGGGAGCAGTGACGTTTTCAGAGCGTTGCTCAGGGGGCTCCAACCAGAAAATCTTTACTCCTAAGCCAAGTCCCCATGGATTGAGCTAATTCTGCCCCGATAGGAATGCGCCCAACGTGGGGCTCGACCTGAGTTTGCTATTATCCCTTAACTTCAATTTCGTAAGGGAGAAGATAGTAAAAAGAGTAAATGATAATCTTTGAGTCACATAGAATTATAGTGTGGGCCAAATGTTAGGGGTCCAGGGCCTTGCTAATGCTCCCTCAATTTAGGCCTCTGGATTAACCAATCCTAGAATGGGCAGGCATTGTACAGCGTCAAGGAACAGTGACGTTTTCAGAGCGTTGCTCAGGGGGCTCCAACCAGAAAATCTTACTCCAAGCCAAGTCCCATGGATTGAGCTAATGCTGCCCCGATAGGAATGCGCCCAACGTGGGGCTCGACCCTGAGTTTGCTAATTATCCCTTAACTTCAATTTCGTAAGGGAGAAGATAGTAAAAAGAGTAAATGATAATGTTTGAGTCACATAGAATTATAGTGTGGGCCAAATGTTCAAGAGTGGGCAGACATTGTACCGTGAAGAGTTACGTTTTCAGAGCGTTGCTCAGGGGGCTCAATCCAGCAAGTCTTTACTCTCAAGCCAAGTCCCCACGGATTGAGCTAATAGGAAGACGCCCAACGTGGGGCTCGAACCCACGACCCTGAGGTTAAGAGTCTCATGCTCTACCGACTGAGCTAGCCGGGCCACGTCAGTCCAAGTGTAAGCCCTTCAATTCTCAAACAACCTGTAATCTCACATGATAATGTGGTTAGCTGCTAACTCTAATTTAGTAGGGAAGAAGATAGCAAAGATCGTAAATATAAACTTATATATCACATACAATTATAGTATTGGGCCAAATTTCCCAAATGCGAATTTGAGGCTCTGCGTTTAATCCATCTTTGAATGGGAAGCTATTGTACAGCACCCAGGGAGCGGTTACGGGTCCAGGGCCTTGCTAATGCTCCCTCAATTTAGGCCTCGGATTTAACCAATCCTAGAATGGGCAGGCATTGTACAGCATCAAGGGAACAGTGACGTTTTCAGAGCGTTGCTCAGGGGGCTCCAACCAGAAAATCTTTACTCCTAAGCCAAGTCCCCATGGATTGAGCTAATGCTGCCCCGATAGGAATGCGCCCAACGTGGGGCTCGACCCTGAGTTTGCTAATTATCCCTTAACTTCAATTTCGTAAGGGAGAAGATAGTAAAAAGAGTAAATGATAAACTTTGAGTCACATAGAATTATAGTGTGAGCCAAATGGTAGGGGTCCAGGGCCTTGCTAATGCTCCCTCAATTTAGGCCTCTGGATTTAACCAATCCTAGAATGGGTAGGCATTGTACAGCGTCAAGGAAGCAGTGACGTTTTCAGAGCGTTGCTCAGGGGGCTCAATCCAGCAAGTCTTTACTCCCAAGCCAAGTCCCCATGGATTGAGCTAATGCTGCCCCGATAGGAATGCGCCCAATGTGGGGCTTGACCCTGAGTTTGCTAATTATCCCTTAACTTCAATTTCGTAAGGGAGAAGATAGTAAAAAGAGTAAATGATAAACTTTGTGTCACATAGAATTATAGTGTGGGCCAAATGCAAATTTGAGGCTGGCATTAACCCATCTTTGAATGGGCTGCCACTTTAAAGCACCCAGGGAGCGGTTACGGGTCCAGGGCCTTGCTAATGCTCCTCAATTTAGGCCTCTGGATTTAACCAATCCTAGAATGGGCAGGCATTGTACAGCGTCAAGGGAACAGTGACGTTTTCAGAGCGTTGCTCAGGGGGCTCCAACCAGAAAATCTTTACTCCCAAGCCAAGTCCCCATGGATTGAGCTAATGCTGCCCCGATAGGAATGCGCCCAACGTGGGGCTCGACCCTGAGTTTGCTAATTATCCTTAACTTCAATTTCGTAAGGGAGAAGATAGTAAAAAGAGTAAATGATAAACTTTGTGTCACATAGAATTATAGTGTGGGCCAAATGCGAATTTGAGGCTGTGCATTTAACCCATCCTTGAATGGGCTGCCACTTTAAAGCACCAGGGAGCAGTTACGGGTCCAGGGCCTTGCTAATGCTCCCTCAATTTAGACCTCTGGATTTAACCAATCCTAGAATGGGTAGGCATTGTACAGCGTCAAGGGAGCAGTGACGTTTTCAGAGCGTTGCTCAGGGGGCTCCAACCAGAAAATCTTTACTCCTAAGCCAAGTCCCCATGGATTGAGCTAATGCTGCCCCGATAGGAATGCGCCCAACGTGGGGCTCGACCCTGAGTTTGCTAATTATCCCTTAACTTCAATTTCGTAAGGGAGAAGATAGTAAAAAGAGTAAATGATAATCTTTGAGTCACATAGAATTATAGTGTGGGCCAAAGTTAGGGGTCCAGGGCCTTGCTAATGCTCCCTCAATTTAGGCCTCTGGATTTAACCAATCTAGAATGGGCAGGCATTGTACAGCGTCAAGGGAACAGTGACGTTTTCAGAGCGTGCTCAGGGGGCTCCAACCAGAAAATTTTACTCCCAAGCCAAGTCCCCATGGATTGAGCTAATTCTGCCCCGATAGGAATGCGCCCAACGTGGGGCTCGACCCTGAGTTTGCTAATTATCCCTTAACTTCAATTTTGTAAGGGAGAAGATAGTAAAAAGAGTAAATGATAAACTTTGAGTCACATAGAATTATAGTGTGGGCCAAATGTTAGGGGTCCAGGGCCTTGCTAATGCTCCCTCAATTTAGGCCTTGGATTTAACCAATCCAAGAGGGGCAGACATTGTACCGTGAAGAGTTACGTTTTCAGAGCGTTGCTCAGGGGGCTCAATCCAGCAAGTCTTTACTCTCAAGCCAAGTCCCACGGATTGAGCTAATAGGAAGACGCCCAACGTGGGGCTCGAACCCACGACCTGAGATTAAGAGTCTCATGCTCTACCGACTGAGCTAGCCGGGCCACGTCAGTCCAAGTGTAAGCCTCAATTCTCAAACAAACTGTAATCTCACATGATAAGTGGTTAGCTGCTAACTCTAATTTAGTAGGGAAGAAGATAGCAAAGATCGTAAATAATAAACTTTATATATCACATACAATTATAGTATTGGGCCAAATTTTCCCAAATGCGAATTTGAGGCTCTGCGTTTAATCCATCTTGAATGGGAAGCTATTGTACAGCACCCAGGGAGCGGTTACGGGTCCAGGGCCTTGCTAATGCTCCCTCAATTTAGGCCTCTGGATTTAACCAATCCTAGAATGGGCAGGCATTGTACAGCGTCAAGGGAACAGTGACGTTTTCAGAGCGTTGCTCAGGGGGCTCCAACCAGAAAATCTTTACTCCCAAGCCAAGTCCCCATGGATTGAGCTAATGCTGCCCCGATAGGAATGCGCCCAACGTGGGGCTCGACCCTGAGTTTGCTAATTATCCCTTAACTTCAATTTCGTAAGGGAGAAGATAGTAAAAAGAGTAAATGATAAACTTTGTGTCACATAGAATTATAGTGGGGCCAAATGCAAATTTGAGGCTGTGCATTTAACCCATCCATGAATGGGCTGCCACTTTAAAGCACCCAGGGAGCAGTTACGGGTCCAGGGCCTTGCTAATGCTCCCTCAATTTAGGCCTCTGGATTTAACCAATCCTAGAATGGGTAGGCATTGTACAGCGTCAAGGGAGCAGTGACGTTTTCAGAGCGTTGCTCAGGGGGCTCCAACCAGAAAATCTTTACTCCTAAGCCAAGTCCCCATGGATTGAGCTAATTCTGCCCCGATAGGAATGCGCTCAACGTGGGGCTCGACCCTGAGTTTGCTAATTATCCTTAACTTCAATTTCGTAAGGGAGAAGATAGTAAAAAGAGTAAATGATAAACTTGAGTCACATAGAATTATAGTGTGAGCCAAATGGTAGGGGTCCAGGGCCTTGCTAATGCTCCCTCAATTTAGGCCTCTGGATTTAACCAATCCTAGAATGGGTAGGCATTGTACAGCGTCAAGGAAGCAGTGACGTTTTCAGAGCGTTGCTCAGGGGGCTCAATCCAGCAAGTCTTTACTCCAAGCCAAGTCCCATGGATTGAGCTAATGCTGCCCGATAGGAATGCGCCCAATGTGGGGCTTGACCCTGAGTTTGCTAATATCCCTTAACTTCAATTTCGTAAGGGAGAAGATAGTAAAAGAGGTAAATGATAAACTTTGTGTCACATAGAATTATAGTGTGGGCCAAATGCAAATTTGAGGCTGTGCATTTAACCCATCTTTGAATGGGCTGCCACTTTAAAGCACCCAGGGAGCGGTTACGGGTCCAGGGCCTTGCTAATGCTCCCTCAATTTAGGCCTCTGGATTTAACCAATCCTAGAATGGGCAGGCATTGTACAGCGTCAAGGGAACAGTGACGTTTTCAGAGCGTTGCTCAGGGGCTCCAACCAGAAAATCTTTACTCCCAAGCCAAGTCCCATGGATTGAGCTAATGCGCCCCGATAGGAATGCGCCCAACGTGGGGCTCGACCCTGAGTTTGCTAATTATCCTTAACTTCAATTTCGTAAGGGAGAAGATAGTAAAAGAGTAAATGATAAACTTTGTGTCACATAGAATTATAGTGTGGGCCAAATGCGAATTTGAGGCTGTGCATTTAACCATCCTTGAATGGGCTGCCACTTTAAGCACCCCAGGGAGCAGTTACGGGTCCAGGGCCTTGCTAATGCTCCCTCAATTTAGACCTCTGGATTTAACCAATCCTAGAATGGGTAGGCATTGTACAGCGTCAAGGGAGCAGTGACGTTTTCAGAGCGTTGCTCAGGGGGCTCCAACCAGAAAATCTTTACTCCTAAGCCAAGTCCCCATGGATTGAGCTAATGCTGCCCCGATAGGAATGCGCCCAACGTGGGGCTCGACCCTGAGTTTGCTAATTATCCCTTAACTTCAATTTCGTAAGGGAGAAGATAGTAAAAAGAGTAAATGATAATCTTTGAGTCACATAGAATTATAGTGTGGGCCAAATGTTAGGGGTCCAGGGCCTTGCTAATGCTCCCTCAATTTAGGCCTCTGGATTTAACCAATCCTAGAATGGGCAGGCATTGTACAGCGTCAAGGGAACAGTGACGTTTTCAGAGCGTTGCTCAGGGGGCTCCAACCAGAAAATCTTTACTCCCAAGCCAAGTCCCCATGGATTGAGCTAATGCTGCCCGATAGGAATGCGCCCAACGTGGGGCTCGACCCTGAGTTTGCTAATATCCCTTAACTTCAATTTTGTAAGGGAGAAGATAGTAAAAAGAGTAAATGATAAACTTTGAGTCACATAGAATTATAGTGTGGGCCAAATGTTAGGGGTCCAGGGCCTTGCTAATGCTCCCTCAATTTAGGCCTCTGGATTAACCAATCCAAGAGTGGGCAGACATTGTACCGTGAAGAGTTACGTTTTCAGAGCGTTGCTCAGGGGGCTCAATCCAGCAAGTCTTTACTCCCAAGCCAAGTCCCCACGGATTGAGCTAATAGGAAGACGCCCAACAGGGCTCGAACCCACGACCCTGAGATTAAGAGTCTCATGCTCTACGACTGAGCTAGCCTGGCCACGTCAGTCCAAGTGTAAGCCCTTCAATTCTCAAACAACCTGTAATCTCACATGATAATGTGGTTAGCTGCTAACTCTAATTTAGTAGGGAAGAAGATAGAAAAGATCGTAAATAATAAACTTTATATATCACATACAATTATAGTATTGAGCCAAATTTTCCAAATGCGAATTTGAGGCTCTGCATTTAATCCATCTTTGAATGGGAAGCTATTGTACAGCACCAGGGAGCGGTTACGGGTCCAGGGCCTTGCTAATGCTCCCTCAATTTAGGCTCTGGATTTAACCAATCCTAGAAGGGTAGGCATTGTACAGCGTCAAGGAAGCAGTGACGTTTTCAGAGCGTTGCTCAGGGGGCTCAATCCAGCAAGTCTTTACTCTCAAGCCAAGTCCCCACGGATTGAGCTAATAGGAAGACGCCCAACGTGGGGCTCGAACCCACGACCTGAGATAAGAGTCTCATGCTCTACCGACTGAGCTAGCCGGGCCACGTCAGGCCAAGTGTAAGCCCTTCAATTCTCAAACAACCTGCAATCTCACATGATAATGTGGTTAGCTGCTAACTCTAATTTAGTAGGGAAGAAGATAGCAAAGATCGTAAATAATAAACTTTATATATCACATACAATTATAGTATTGGGCCAAATTTTCCCAAATGCGAATTTGAGGCTCTGCGTTTAATCCATCTTTGAATGGGAAGCTATTGTACAGCACCCAGGGAGCGGTTACGGGTCCAGGGCCTTGCTAATGCTCCCTCAATTTAGGCCTCTGGATTTAACCAATCCTAGAATGGGCAGGCATTGTACAGCGTCAAGGGAACAGTGACGTTTTCAGAGCGTTGCTCAGGGGGCTCCAACCAGAAAATTTACTCCAAGCCAAGTCCCCATGGATTGAGCTAATGCTGCCCCGATAGGAATGCGCCCAACGTGGGGCTCGACCCTGAGTTTGCTAATTATCCCTTAACTTCAATTTCGTAAGGGAGAAGATAGTAAAAAGAGTAAATGATAAACTTTGTGTCACATAGAATTATAGTGTGGGCCAAATGCGAATTTGAGGCTGTGCATTTAACCCATCCTTGAATGGGCTGCCACTTTAAAGCACCCAGGGAGCGGTTACGGGTCCAGGGCCTTGCTAAGCTCCCTCAATTTAGGCCTCTGGATTTAACCAATCCTAGAATGGGCAGGCATTGTACAGCGTCAAGGAACAGTGAGTTTTCAGAGCGTTGCTCAGGGGGCTCCAACCAGAAAATCTTTACTCCTAAGCCAAGTCCCCATGGATTGAGCTAATGCTGCCCCGATAGGAATGCGCCCAACGTGGGGCTCGACCTGAGTTTGCTAATTATCCCTTAACTTCAATTTCGTAAGGGAGAAGATAGTAAAAAGAGTAAATGATAAACTTTGAGTCACATAGAATTATAGTGTGAGCCAAATGTTAGGGGTCCAGGGCCTTGCTAATGCTCCCTCAATTTAGGCCTCTGGATTTAACCAATCCTAGAATGGGTAGGCATTGTACAGCGTCAAGGAAGCAGTGACGTTTTCAGAGCGTTGCTCAGGGGGCTCAATCCAGCAAGTCTTTACTCCCAAGCCAAGTCCCCATGGATTGAGCTAATGCTGCCCCGATAGGAATGCGCCCAATGTGGGGCTTGACCCTGAGTTTGCTAATTATCCCTTAACTTCAATTTCGTAAGGGAGAAGATAGTAAAAAGAGTAAATGATAAACTTTGTGTCACATAGAATTATAGTGTGGGCCAAATGCAAATTTGAGGCTGTGCATTTAACCCATCTTTGAATGGGCTGCCACTTAAAGCACCCAGGGAGCGGTTACGGGTCCAGGGCCTGCTAATGCTCCCTCAATTTAGGCCTCTGGATTTAACCAATCCTAGAATGGGCAGGCATTGTACAGCGTCAAGGGAACAGTGACGTTTTCAGAGCGTTGCTCAGGGGGCTCCAACCAGAAAATCTTTACTCCCAAGCCAAGTCCCCATGGATTGAGCTAATGCTGCCCCGATAGGAATGCGCCCAACGTGGGGCTCGACCCTGAGTTTGCTAATTATCCCTAACTTCAATTTCGTAAGGGAGAAGATAGTAAAAAGAGTAAATGATAAACTTTGTGTCACATAGAATTATAGTGTGGGCCAAATGCGAATTTGAGGCTGTGCATTTAACCCATCCTTGAATGGGCTGCCACTTTAAAGCACCCAGGGAGCAGTTACGGGTCCAGGGCCTTGCTAATGCTCCCTCAATTTAGACCTCTGGATTTAACCAATCCTAGAATGGGTAGGCATTGTACAGCGTCAAGGGAGCAGTGACGTTTTCAGAGCGTTGCTCAGGGGGCTCCAACCAGAAAATCTTTACTCCTAAGCCAAGTCCCCATAGATTGAGCTAATGCTGCCCCGATAGGAATGCGCCCAACGTGGGGCTCGACCTGAGTTTGCTAATTATCCCTTAACTCAATTTCGTAAGGGAGAAGATAGTAAAAAGAGTAAATGATAATCTTTGAGTCACATAGAATTATAGTGTGGGCCAAATGTTAGGGGTCCAGGGCCTTGCTAATGCTCCCTCAATTTAGGCCTCTGGATTTAACCAATCCTAGAATGGGCAGGCATTGTACAGCGTCAAGGGAACAGTGACGTTTTCAGAGCGTTGCTCAGGGGGCTCCCACCAGAAAATTTACTCCAAGCCAAGTCCCCATGGATTGAGCTAATGCTGCCCCGATAGGAATGCGCCCAACGTGGGGCTCGACCCTGAGTTTGCTAATTATCCCTTAACTTCAATTTTGTAAGGGAGAAGATAGTAAAAGAGTAAATGATAAACTTTGAGTCACATAGAATTATAGTGTGGGCAAATGTTAGGGGTCCAGGGCCTTGCTAATGCTCCCTCAATTTAGGCCTCTGGATTTAACCAATCCAAGAGTGGGCAGACATTGTACCGTGAAGAGTTACGTTTTCAGAGCGTTGCTCAGGGGGCTCAATCCAGCAAGTCTTTACTCCCAAGCCAAGTCCCCACGGATTGAGCTAATAGGAAGACGCCCAACGTGGGGCTCGAACCACGACCCTGAGATTAGAGTCTCTGCTCTACCGATGAGCTAGCCGGGCCACGTCAGTCCAAGTGTAAGCCCTTCAATCTCAAACAACCTGTAATCTCACATGATAATGTGGTTAGCTGCTAACTCTAATTTAGTAGGGAAGAAGATAGCAAAGATCGTAAATAATAAACTTTATATATCACATACAATTATAGTATTGAGCCAAATTTTCCCAAATGCGAATTTGAGGCTCTGCATTTAATCCATCTTTGAATGGGAAGCTATTGTACAGCACCCAGGGAGCGGTTACGGGTCCAGGGCCTTGCTAATGCTCCCTCAATTTAGGCCTCTGGATTTAACCAATCCTAGAATGGGTAGGCATTGTACAGCGTCAAGGGAAGAGTGACGTTTTCAGAGCGTTGCTCAGGGGGCTCCAACCAGAAAATCTTTACTCCCAAGCCAAGTCCCCATGGATTGAGCTAATTCTGCCCCGATAGGAATGCCCAACGTGGGGCTCGACCCTGAGTTTGCTAATTATCCCTTAACTTCAATTTCGCAAGGGAGAAGATAGTAAAAAGAGTAAATGATAAACTTTGTTTCACATAGAATTATAGTGTGGGCCAAATGCGAATTTGAGGCTGTGCATTTAACCATCCTTGAATGGGCTGCCACTTTAAAGCACCCAGGGAGCAGTTACGGGTCCAGGCCTTGCTAATGCTCCCTCAATTTAGGCCTCTGGATTTAACCAATCCTAGAATGGGTAGGCATTGTACAGCGTCAAGGGAGCAGTGACGTTTTCAGAGCGTTGCTCAGGGGGCTCCAACCAGAAAATCTTTACTCCTAAGCCAAGTCCCATGGATTGAGCTAATGCTGCCCCGATAGGTATGGCCCAACGTGGGGCTCGACCCTGAGTTTGCTAATTATCCCTTAACTTCAATTTCGTAAGGGAGAAGATAGTAAAAAGAGTAAATGATAATCTTTGAGTCACATAGAATTATAGTGTGGGCCAAATGTTAGGGGTCCAGGGCCTTGCTAATGCTCCCTCAATTTAGGCCTCTGGATTTAACCAATCCTAGAATGGGTAGGCATTGTACAGCGTCAAGGGAGCAGTGACGTTTTCAGAGCGTTGCTCAGGGGGCTCCAACCAGAAAATCTTTACTCCTAAGCCAAGTCCCCATGGATTGAGCTAATGCTGCCCCGATAGGAATGCGCCCAACGTGGGGCTCGACCCTGAGTTTGCTAATTATCCCTTAACTTCAATTTCGTAAGGGAGAAGATAGTAAAAAGAGTAAATGATAAATCTTTGAGTCACATAGAATTATAGTGGGGCCAAATGTTAGGGGTCCAGGGCCTTGCTAATGCTCCTCAATTTAGGCCTCTGGATTTAACCAATCCAAGAATGGGCAGGCATTGTACCGTGAAGAGTTACGTTTTCAGAGCGTTGCTCAGGGGGCTCAATCCAGCAAGTTCTTACTCTCAAGCCAAGTCCCACGGATGAGCTAATAGGAAGAAGCCCAACGTGGGGCTCGAACCCACGACCCTGAGATTAAGAGTCTCATGCTCTACGACTGAGCTAGCCGGGCCACGTCAGTCCAAGTAAGCCCTTCAATTCTCAAACAACCTGTAATCTCACATGATAATGTGGTTAGCTGCTAACTCTAATTTAGTAGGGAAGAAGATAGCAAAGATCGTAATAATAAACTTTATATATCACATACAATTATAGTATTGGGCCAAATTTTCCCAAATGCGAATTTGAGGCTCTGCGTTTAATCCATCTTTGAATGGAAGCTATTGTACAGCACCCAGGGAGCGGTTACGGGTCCAGGGCCTTGCTAATGCTCCCTCAATTTAGGCCTCTGGATTTAACCATCCTAGAATGGGTAGGCATTGTACAGCGTCAAGGGAACAGTGACGTTTTCAGAGCGTTGCTCAGGGGGCTCCAACCAGAAAATCTTACTCCCAAGCCAAGTCCCCATGGATTGAGCTAATGCTGCCCCGATAGGAATGCGCCCAACGTGGGGCTCGACCCTGAGTTTGCTAATTATCCCTTAACTTCAATTTCGTAAGGGAGAAGATAGTAAAAAGAGTAAATGATAAACTTTGTGTCACATAGAATTATAGTGTGGGCCAAATGCGAATTTGAGGCTGTGCATTTAACCCATCCTTGAAGGGCTGCCACTTTAAAGCACCCAGGAGCAGTTACGGGTCCAGGGCCTTGCTAATGCTCCCTCAATTTGACCTCTGGATTTAACCAATCCTAGAATGGGTAGGCATTGTACAGCGTCAAGGGAGCAGTGACGTTTTCAGAGCGTTGCTCAGGGGGCTCCAACCAGAAAATCTTTACTCCTAAGCCAAGTCCCCATGGATTGAGCTAATGCTGCCCCGATAGGAATGCGCCCAACGTGGGGCTCGACCCTGAGTTTGCTAATTATCCCTTAACTTCAATTTCGTAAGGGAGAAGATAGTAAAAAGAGTAAATGATAATCTTTGAGTCACATAGAATAGTGTGGGCCAAATGTTAGGGGTCCAGGGCCTTGCTAATGCGCCCTCATTTAGGCCTCTGGATTTAACCAATCCTAGAATGGGCAGGCATTGTACAGCGTCAAGGGAACAGTGACGTTTCAGAGCGTTGCTCAGGGGGCTCCAACCAGAAAATCTTTACTCCAAGCCAAGTCCCCATGGATTGAGCTAATGCTGCCCTGATAGGAATGCGCCCAACGGGGGCTCGACCCTGAGTTTGCTAATTATCCCTTAACTTCAATTTGTAAGGGAGAAGATAGTAAAAAGAGTAAATGATAAACTTTGAGTCACATAGAATTACAGTGTGGGCCAAATGTTAGGGGTCCAGGGCCTTGCTAATGCTCCCTCAATTTAGGCCTCTGGATTTAACCAATCCTAGAATGGGTAGGCATTGTACAGCGTCAAGGGAGCAGTGACGTTTTCAGAGCGTTGCTCACGGGGCTCCAACCAGAAAATCTTTACTCCTAAGCCAAGTCCCCATGGATTGAGCTAATCTGCCCCGATAGGAATGCGCCCAACGTGGGGCTCGACCCTGAGTTTGCTAATTACCCTTAACTTCAATTTCGTAAGGGAGAAGATAGTAAAAAGAGTAAATGATAATGTTTGAGTCACATAGAATTATAGTGGGGCCAAATGTTAGGGGTTCAGGGCCTTGCTAATGCCTCAATTTAGGCCTCTGGATTTAACCAATCCAAGAGTGGGCAGACATTGTACCGTGAAGAGTTACGTTTTCAGCGTTGCTCAGGGGGCTCAATCCAGCAAGTCTTTACTCTCAAGCCAGTCCCACGGATTGAGCTAATAGGAAGACGCCCAACGGGGCTCGAACCCACGACCCGAGATTAAGAGTCTCATGCTCTACCGACTGAGCTAGCCGGCCACGTCAGTCCAAGTGTAAGCCCTTCAATTCTCAAACAACCTGTAATCACTGATAATGTGGTTAGCTGCTAACTCTAATTTAGTAGGAGAAGATAGCAAAGATCGTAAATAATAAACTTTATATATCACATACAATTATGTATTGGCCAAATTTTCCCAAATGCGAATTTGAGGCTCTGGTTTAATCCATCTTTGAATGGGAAGCTATTGTACAGCACCCAGGGAGCGGTTACGGGTCCAGGGCCTTGCTAATGCCCTCAATTTAGGCCTCTGGATTTAACCAATCCTAGAATGGGCAGGCATTGTACAGCGTCAAGGGAACAGTGACGTTTTCAGAGCGTTGCTCAGGGGGCTCCAACCAGAAAATCTTTACTCCCAAGCCAAGTCCCCATGGATTGAGCTAAGCTGCCCCGATAGGAATGCGCCCAACGTGGGGCTCGACCCTGAGTTTGCTAATTATCCCTTAACTTCAATTTCGTAAGGGAGAAGATAGTAAAAAGAGTAAATGATAAACTTTGTGTCACATAGAATTATAGGTGGGCCAAATGCGAATTGAGGCTGTGCATTTAACCCATCCTTGATGGGCTGCCACTTTAAGCACCCGGGAGCAGTTACGGGTCCAGGGCCTTGCTATGCTCCCTCAATTTAGACCTCTGGATTTTAACCAATCCTAGAATGGGGTAGGCATTGTACGCGTCAAGGAGCAGTGACGTTTTCAGAGCGTTGCTCAGGGGGCTCCAACCAGAAAAATCTTTACTCTAAGCCAAGCCCCATGGATTGAGCTAATGCTGCCCCGATAGGAATCGCCCAACGTGGGGCTCGACCCTGAGTTTGCTAATTATCCCTTAACTTCAATTTCGTAAGGGAGAAGATAGTAAAAAGAGTAAATGATAATCTTTGAGTCACATAAATTATAGTGTGGGCCAAATGTTAGGGGGTCCAGGGCCTTGTATGCTCCCTCAATTAGGCCTCTGGATTTAACCAATCCTCGAATGGGCAGGCATTGTAACAGCGTCAAGGGAACAGTGACGTTTTCAGAGCGTTGCTCAGGGCTCCAACCAGAAAATCTTTACTCCCAAGCCAAGTCCCCATGGATTGAGCTAATGCTGCCCCGATAGGAATGCGCCCAACGTGGGCTCGACCCTGAGTTTGCTAATTATCCCTTAACTTCAATTTTGTAAGGGAGAGATAGTAAAAGAGTAATGATAAGGTTGAGTCACATAGAATTATAGTGGGCCAAATGTTAGGGGTTCAGGCCTTGCTAATGCTCCCTCAATTTAGGCCTCTGGATTTAACCAATCCAAGAGTGGGCAGACATTGTACCGTGAAGAGTTACGTTTTCAGAGCGTTGCTCAGGGGGCTCAATCCAGCAAGTCTTTACTCTCAAGCCAAGTCCCACGGATTGAGCTAATAGGAAGACGCCCAACGTGGGCTCGAACCCCGACCCTGAGATTAAGAGTCTCATGCTACCGACTGAGCGAGCCGTGCCACGTCAGCAAGTGTAGCCCTTCAATTCTCAAACAACCTGTAATCTCACATGATAATGTGGTTAGCTGCTACTCTAATTTAGTAGGGAAGAAGATAGCAAAGATCAAATAATAAACTTATATATCACATACAATTATAGTATTGGGCCAAATTTTCCCAAATGCGAATTTGAGGCTCTGCGTTTATCCATCTTTGAATGGGAAAGCTATTGTACAGCACCCAGGGAGGTTACGGGTCCAGGCCTTGCTAATGCTCCCTCAATTTAGGCCTCTGGATTTAACCAATCCTAGAATGGGTAGCATTGTACAGCGTCAAGGGAACAGTGACGTTTCAGAGCGTTGCTCAGGGGGCTCCAACCAGAAAATCTTTACTCCCAAGCCAAGTCCCCATGGATTGAGCTAAGCTGCCCCGATAGGAATGCGCCCAACGTGGGCTCAACCCTGAGTTTGCTAATTATCCCTTAACTTCAATTTCGTAAGGGAGAAGATAGTAAAAGAGTAAATGATAAACTTTGTGTCACATAGAATTATAGTGTGGGCCAAATGCGAATT
>NW_024040730.1:0-28484 GCF_014851395.1 Micropterus salmoides | reverse complement strand
TGAGAGTGGCATCAAATAAATCTAAGGTTCCACAAGCATTTCCCCCACCTATTACAGAGCTCCAATGACCACCAGCACAGCATCTAGTTAATAAATAGTTCCACTGTGATGACTCCTGGGAAAGAGGCAGGGAAACAAAACATCTCATCCTGTTCCACAGTCTGCATTTAGATTTTTGTGTCAAAACCACAGGGAAAAGGAAAATACAGTTTTTGTTGCATACTTGATGAGCCCAAAATAAATAGCGTGATTTTTTTCTGTTCTTTCTTCTTCTTATTTTTGGGGGGGTAGGGGGGCAGACTAAAGGCTATCATTTTCTCACAATAATCATTTCAAATACCACAGGACTTGTTTACTAAAGCCACTATCTCTTTATGCAGTCACCAGTGCTATGATTTTGTTTCTTTCCTTCCATCATTCACACGCTGGGATGATAATCCTGCTGAATGATTAACATTCTGAGCCCCTCTGTATGAGTTCAAAGCTATCAGGTGTTGCTAATGTGTTTCCAATTTCCTCCCATCCTCTCTGAAAAACAGCATCAATATTACAGCGAACATTGCCTTTCGCTACAATGCTGCCTGTAAGCGTACAAGACAGCTTTCACATCTGATTATGACCCCTCATAAGCAGCGGCTGGCGCATCTCTCTAACTCCTGCCCCTAAACATCGCTTAGGGCTACAGAGGCATTCATATCGCTCCAATCTCTCCATGTCATAGTGGCAGGAGGGTAATCGCCAGTGACAGAACCGCCCATCTTTCTCAGCTATGTGCATGCGTATACATTTTTGTGTGCATTATACCATGCCTGTCTGAGTGACCACTGTGGCAAATATGGGTATTTCTCCTTCTACACAATAGGCCTCAGGTCTATTGCCTCCTCCACTCCTTTTTCCTGAGCCCCTGCCATTCACCTAGGAGTGCAGTGCGAGGAGTGATGATGTGCTTCTTGTCCCAAGGCTGCCTGCGGGCATCCTGGGATACTGTGACGGTGTCACGCAACCCATCCAGGCTTCTTGGAGAATCAAGCTGACATGCAGATAAAGCAGTAGCCAGGCTCTTTGTTATACTGTAGGTGGGTATGTCTCTGTGCAGTTTTGTGTGTCTGTGTGTTTATAATCATGTCATATGATGAATGATGAAACATGAATGACAGAGGTGGCCAGTGTCACAGGGGAGACCCTCTCATTCTTCCGTCCTTTGAAATCACACACAAACAAATACATTGCACATGCACACTCTCCAACGCACTGGCATACAGAAGCACCTCGAGGATAAGAATGCTTATCCATTCCCTCTTCTCTATTCCAGCCAATCTTACCACTGCACATTCAGTTTTGGATTCACTCTGGGATTCCTTTTTATACAGGACCAAATCTGTCTATGTCATTCTTTTGAATCTCTCTTTTGTATCTCGCAGTGGCATTGCTTAATAACTGAACCCTGAACAAATGCTCTGTCTGCCTGTCTAAGGCTCTTTATGTCTGTCTAAGACTCTCTTTCTCTTACTACCACTGAGCATGAATTCATAACTGCAAATAAATGATATTTTTAGGCCTGTTATTTCATAGACTTGCAATAAAAACATTGTAGAAAGAATTAAGGGAAAAAATAATATTCCTGTAGTTTCCATTAGAATCAGATTCAGGCAGGAATCAAAATTTGTCAATGTATTTAAAGCCATGAAACTATCAGCAGCATGTCTGTTAGCGCTGGTGATGGTGTAACTAAAAGGATACAGTTGCTGCCTTCAGAATTCCTCCTCATTTCCATAACAATAGCAGACTACAATGAGCAAATGTATGACCATGTCTGACAGTTTTTAACCGTGAATTCAATACCACATACATAAGAGTGAAACAGAGAGAGGGTGGGTAGTCAAAACACTTGGACAGAAAGACAGAGGAATGAAAAGTGTTGTCTGTGAAAGGGGGGAGGGGATAGTAGGATGTGCTTCATTATTTTGCTGCTCAGTTTATTCTTGGCTTGTATGACAACTGCCAGGTTTATGTAAAATCCAAATTTCAAACACTAAGCTACCACATAGCCTTGGGCAAACACACTAAAATCCCCTCCTCATTCTGTCTACCTCATAAATAGTTAACGTTCAAAACACTGAGACAGCCCTGCAAACTTCTCCCAATATTCATATGCTGTGTGTCATACTCCTGTCACACTCTTTAGACAGATGAATGTAATATTAATCCTCTCACTACCCCTCTGCCATCCCCCTAACACCCTCCTCTCACCATTGCCATGACTCCTATATTTTCCTCCTTGGCCCTGGTCCAACTGAGCTGTCAGACCAAGTCCTCATCTTAGCCCCTTCCATTGATGTCAAGCCGGTGCGAAGTATTTGTGCGTGTCATCTGCCAAACAGCGATGGCCTGTCAGGCTCCTCTCTCTCTGTCAGTGAGTAATTGGCACACATACAGTATGAGCAGACACATGCAGGTGGTACCTTCCCTCCCCACCTCAGGACCCCCAAGGGGCCCGTTTAAGCTGGTCCTGTGGCAGCAGCCTGCTTGTGTATATATTATGGGCAATATCCTGCACTCCTTCACAAACTTTAAGTGCCAAAATAAAACATAATTGGCCGTCTGGAGTTGAGGCGTAATGGCATGCATTCATTTTAGGGATTGAAAAGTTTTCCTCCTGCATGGAAAATGATTGTGGGATATCTTGTATTTGTTTATTTAACAGATGGCATTTTTTCTGTGGTCTTACTAACCCTGTACCTCCTGCAGAACGCCAGACTTAAAATTCAGCAGCATATGTGGTACAGCAGGGGTGTTAGTCACGGTGCAATAGCCAAATCCCAAACAGGTTGTAAATGCAGGTCTGCCTTTCTAGTCCCTCTGTCTACATCCCCATTGCCCTGCTAAAACCTGAGTTCCCAGTGTTCACAGATTTGCTAGAGGCGGCTCTGAGGGCTGCTTACCTGCCAGACATGAGGCAGAGTTAGTCACTGTAACACTGGGATTGTCAAATAAAGTGGCCAAGAATGTGAGACTCCATTCGGGTTAAAGCTCTTCCTTGGCTGTTGACTAGTCACCTGGTTCAAACCAGGTAACACTCAAGCAGCTCTTTATTTTAAAAACAAATATGCATGACCTGTATATGCAAAGCAAGAAATTTGTAACTGGATTTTTATTGGATTTTTTTTTTTAAGTGAACACAAACAATTTAAGTCACATGAATTTAATTTTATCCTGTGTGTAATGCCTAAACCATCTCACACATTTGTCTGATCAAATCTTGACGGGTTTAGACACCATTGTGCATTGTCCCTGACCATGTTTAAGATTTAAACTTTTAATCCCCAGAATGCTGCATTCTAATCATACAATGCATGCATGTGTTTTTCTAACATATCGGCACATGGCAATCACAGTATGGTTAAGGTTATGGCAAAACTATGGTTAGGGTACAATTAGGATTAGACAACAAAACCACTTTTGTTGTTTAAGTTAATAGAATGATAGTGGTTATGGCCAGTTAACATTAATATTAGGTCTGTGATGGGATGCAAAATCTGGTCTTGTGCATAAAAGTGTCAGATGTGATGCATTCACGACAGAGTGGGTCTGTCTACATGAACCACAGTAAGAACAAAATACAACAAGGCAAGGGACAGGTGCAGTCAATAGTTACAGTAGTTTGGGTTCCAGGTGCCAAACAATGATGAATACAAGTTGCCATGGCACTATCCTGCAGTACTTTTCACCAAAATTAATTCCTGAGTGAGGAGTGTCTAATCATATGTACCCAAATTCAACATGGAAAATGAGCACAACTGCTCATAATTTTTATAGTGTTTTATATCCATGAAAATTCTAAAAGTTTACAGATGTTCAGTCAAAATGAGATGGTTGCATTGATTTTGGACGTAAGTACTGTATGATAGTTCCTTCTAGCTCACCATATAAACTCGAAACAAGCAGCTAAAGTCTATTGATTTGCCTCAACTTTACCCTGTTGCATCCATAAACATGTTCCAGTCTTGATCATTTGAGATTCACGATATGCAGCCCAATGTTCAAATTGCGGTGTTTTTATGGATTACTGTACATGCAATCCAACTGAAAACAAACGTTGCAACTATTCAGCTCCTGTGCTGTGCAACGAGTAAATCTCTCATTAGTATGTAAACAGGACTGTAATGGGTCAAAACAACAAGACCCGATGGACTTCCACTCAGAATAATATGGCCTCGAGTCTTTCCACTGAGCCCGGGAGCTGCGAGACCCAGACCACTGGCCTCCCTGCTGACTCCAGCCGGCAATCAACAGCATTTTGAGGCCACTGAGAGGTCAATACATGCTCCAGACACTTATCAACCGCCTCCTAGTAGCCTCCAGACCGTTAACATCTCCTTAAGTAAATTGTGTGTACAAGTCATCCTGTGTTCTTCCACCCTGACACTTAAATGACCTCAGTAGGCATCGCTGATTTTCCCTCTTCCCCCTTCTTCAAATCTATAGCTCTCTTTCTCTTCTCATCTCCTTCCTCACCATCAGACTTTGGCTGGATTGTACTTGCTATTCATTTCATTGTGGTTTCTATTTTGTTTCCAGCTGAATTTGTAGGGAAAAAAGTATCCAGAAATCCCATCCCTGTCTCCCCCTTCCTCTGTCTATACTTTGTAACCTGTTTATCTATTTTTCTCTCTAGCATTCTTCCACATATAGATTAATTAATCATCTTGTCAGTTCTTCTATCTAATCTCTGTTAAATGAATAGGTAAGGTAAGGTTGGCTGTGGTTCCCTTCCGTCGCTATATTTTTACATAACGCTACAAATGTGCTTTGAGGGCAGACAAATATGAATGCTTCCTGATGTGGAACACATCAGTGGACTGGCAGTAGTGGCAGCACCACCACCTCCTCACCCCCACCAATGTTATTTCCATCTTCTTTGACAAGGGAGATGGCTTTTGTACCGTATGGTATAGTGCACCATAGTGGAACTAAAAGACTGAATCAAGTGGCCTGATCCAACACCCCCTAGAGGTTCAACACTACAGAGAAGAGAGATTAGAGACCCACAATTCCTGTCCTTCAGAGGACCCCACTGTGACATTCCACCATGCAAACCGTTCTCAAACACATTCCCACAAAGCAAAACAGGACCGGCACCATGAGATTTTTGTGATGGTGGAGAAAAGATAAAGAAATCTATAAGGCATGCTCCGTACTAAAGCGCGCCACATTGACTATATATTGAAAATGTTGTATACATGAGAAGAATAGGAAAAGGAAGATAACATTCTAAGGGGGAAAAATCCCATCATCCACACGAGTGCTTTCCAGTATGTGACTGTCTGGCATTCAAAATTGATGCCAGTCTGTTTTTATTCAGCTTTCTGTGGATATGCAGGTGCTGTTGCCACGGCGCCTTTAAATATTTCATGCCCCTCCAACTTTTATGCACCAGCCAGTGATTCCAGGATATCGATTTATTTCACCAATCAAAACTCTATGTCGTTGCCCTCACATGTTGAGGCCCCGGCCCCTCGTTTTTCTGCTTGATTAATCAATAAATGCCCCAGCAATTTTGCCCAATTAGTTTCACACTCTTCCCATCGATTAAATGGGAAGGAAAAACATATTCCATTTTGATGCACATCAGAGGAACTCAGACACCTCATCAGGTGGTATTGATCACAGCCAGCCGCCCTTACAGAGCTGTGTGCCAATGACCTCCATCATTAGACCCCATGGCTAGTGGCTTATGCACTCCAGACAAGTGCTGCTGTCATCAACCCCCCAAGCCTCTCCGACCACCCCCCTTCATCATCCCACTGCTTTGCTCTACCCATTTCCTGTCCTCCCTCTCTCCCGTGCTTCATCACCTATGTCCATTCCTCTGCCCTTTCTCTCCTCCCTCCTTTCCTCCCCTCTTGTTTCCCTTCATTTCTGTTCCTTATTCATTCCCTACTGTAATCAGATCATGGCAACCCCCCACTGGTGTTAATAGAGGTGAGAATCAGCCCTGGGTGTCAGGATGCATCTCATCTCTCAGGTGCTTGCCTGCCAGTAATGAGGGCGGGCGCTGTCAAAACCCAACTTCCCGCTGTGCCATGACACACATGAGGGCATAATGAGCAGTGCGTATAAATAAAGGAGAAAGTTAAACTCTTGCCTTGTTCCATGACTTGATATGGAGGAGCTTTTCTGCATTCGGCTGTTTTGTCTGATGCCCCACAGCCCCCTCGTATATACCCCAGAGCATGATATGATTAAGTGCAAAGTGCAGTGTACATTTTCAGTGCACTCAAATGTTCGGTGGCATTTATTAATGAATCTTGAGGGCTGTGTTCAACAAGGCTCATCAAAAGTGTCAAGTGCTGTTAAAGAGAGACAACTCAGACATTGAGATTCTTTCCACAGCAGTTGGTGTACTGCATATAAAAATACCACAGCCGCATTTACACTTAATGTATGTTATTCTCAATTTATTCAGGAGCAGATGCAGATCAGCTGACATTGATGAGATACAAATGTACCAAATGGACAATTTCCAATAGCAGTCCCTGGGGTAGGTTAATGTTAAATGCTAAAATAGTTGAGAAAGCCAAGACAAAGTATCATTTTTCTTTTGTAGTCTCTATTTTATTCTATACTTATTTATATTTTATATAAATATATATTATATATAATTTATCTATTTTATTTCAAGTTTCTCGATTTATCTGTACTTACATCTGTCTTTGTGTAGCTGTAACAGCCGAATTTTCCCTCTAGGGGATCAATAAAGGATTAGGCTTAAAAACACTAAAGCATACACAACAGGTTAACAGCTCACAGAAAAAAGCAATTTGGAAGGCACATACAGTACACACAAACAGGACCATCAAAACTTTACAGCTGCCCACAAGACTAACAAGTACAAGCTAAATGCTTGTGTACAAATACACATGTAAAGACGGTTGACAATATTACACATAACATGTCGCATTTAGTTTTTATATACATTTAATGGCCATTGATAGACAGAATAGGGTAGGAGTAACATTGTCTTTCTAAAAGGGAATTTTAACGGTAGTATTTTAGTATTATTAGTATGACCATAACTAATAATCCATCACCAAACTTTCAAAAGATTTTACTTTGCTAAAATATCTCTTTTAGGGTCAAATATTTGAGTGTGTTTATACATGTCTAGCTAGTTAAACTTAACATAAACTCTCTGGGTAGTGGACAGATTAATAACCTTGATTAAGGGACAGATTAGTCATTATTTATGGGTCTTAAGAAACAAAGTGTCTTTTCTGTATTTGTCTTTTGCTCTGTAGCTCTTAAGAGAGCTAATAATTGGGACTCTTGTGTTGTTGGTAAATCACTATCAACTGGCTCTATAACAAAACTCGATGTGTGAGCTGGGGTTGAGAGTTGTTATTGTATCCACAACATGATTATCAAAAGCTTCTACCGCTACACTTTCGTCCCGGAGTGTATTTTCCTTTAGAATGGAGTTCTGAACATTCCTCACGGATTTATTATTCTTCAGTTTTTCCAGTTATTTTGGTATACTTTTCTAAAAATACTAATGAAAAAGTTTGCCTTAGCTTTTGAAATTTACTTATCACTTTGTTCCTGAGTAAATATGTGGCTGTGTCCGAAATCACCCACTACTCACTATATAGTGGACTATATAGTGAGCTCGCCATTTTGTAGTGCTGTCCGAATGTATAGTGATAATTATTATACCCTATATAGTCCACTCAATGTATCCCAGAATGCATTTTGAGTGTAGTGTACAACCGATGGTCTCTAACCAAGCCATATATACCATCATGCACTGCGCTGATTGTTCTACGGCAATGACGTAATTAACGGCTCCGAAATAACAATCGGAGTAGTGTCCGAAAGTGTTGTTTTAATAATGCAAGTGAGCTCACTATATAGTGCTCTACATACAACTACATAGGGGGTAGGGAATAGTGAATGAGAGGGGATTTCGGACGCAACCTGTGTCTATCATGTTCCATTCTACATCTGAGTTATCATTTAAGAACATGGTATCTTTGTTTCTGTTTAATGTATAAACACAATTAACAGGCGCCTGTGGTAATAACGAGATAAACAAAAGTGAAAAGTGTCTTTCTTTGTTGCACTTTGCCAATGTGTCATTTTCAGTGGCTTAAATAGAATGATTGTGAAAGTGTTGTTGTTAAATTATTGTTGGGATCAGAGTATGTCATTTAGCCTGAGATAACCAGCAGTGTGAATGACAGAGTGTCCATAAAGATATTTCATTACTGTGTCACACATTCCACTGTGTGAGAGAAACACTCACAATCAAACTGTAAGCAACTTCAGAAGAAGAAGAAGCATTTCCCAATTCCCAAAAAGAGAAAGTTTCAGTTAGAAAGACCTGCACATCTCTGAGGTGCACATGTACATTTAGTAGGAGTTCACAAGCAGGTCAACAGATATATTCCAATAGGTTCTAGACAGCTTTGAAGCACTTTTTATCAACAAATGTGCTGCCAGGATAAATTTTTCTTTTCTATAAGATAAGATACTGATGTAGATGGTACGCTTGCAAACTTGGACACTTCTCTCTAGTACAATGTTAGTGAACTTCAATTTTCATTTTAGGTAAAGTGCTTGTGGTCTTGTTTTCCTAGCCAAATTGATAATACAAGAGGAACCGCAACAAATTAAAATTTTATTATAAGTGACAACCTTGTCATGTTAAAAGTAGCCCTCTTTATAGATCCTCAGTAATTCTTGCAATGAAGAGTTTGGTAAGACAATTTTGAGAAGCAGATTGTAGAGCGGCAGCACCTGTCGTATTGCACAGAATGCAGACCTCCACATCTGCCATGTTTAACGTAGAGGAAAACTACTTAAAGGGATAGTAAGTGATTGTAACGAAATAGACTTTTTGCTAAATTCAGCAAATATTTCCTCATGCTAGCACTCCGTTTTTGTGTGTGTCCTAAAAAAATGGCTTTCCTACACAGCCCTGTCTCTGTGACGAACACAAAGAAAGTGGTGTGAACCTTCCCGACAAAATTGTTCTAACCAATCAGCAGGTGGCGTTAGCACTCATGCACAGGAGCAGTGAGAGAGAGAAAGTTCTTTATACCAGTACATTTTAACATGCTGGATTCATTACAGGACTCTAGGCACTGTCCAGAAGTAGAAATCACTTAGAAACAGCAAAAGTACAAATTGTGAGACAAATTATATGATGTTTCAATGCTGGAGAAACCTTCGAGATTTGAGAGGAATGAAAACCGACAAAGAGGTTGCTTTGTTTCTTCCCGACAGGTGAGTAAGGTTAGCTTTGCTGTTTCACATAAACAATAGGTCAGTAATGTCTTGTCTGTTTGTTGTCATGTTTATGATGGCTGCTCAAAACTGGTTAGCTTTGATAGATTTGCCACAGCAGTAGCAACAATTTGCTAACCATGAAAAGAAACATTGTTCAATCACCAGGTGGCGTTACGCCAGGAATCCACTGACTCCTGCTACGGCACTTTACGGCTATGGCACGTTACGGCTGCACCACGTTACCGATCCGTCCATATCCCAGCGTGGAAATCCACTGGAAGTGACTCTGAAGCGTTTCAGCAGAGGAGCGTGCAGCCTGGCCCACATTATTTACTTGTTATGAATTTGTATTTTTTGTGCTTCTACTACCTTCATCACAGCTCTATGTGAGCATTTTGACTGATTTTGCTGACATCTTAAAATTTTGTTGATTTGGTAATCAGTGTTTGCTTTTTGTGCTTCTACTATGATGAAGTAGGCTACGTAGTTAAATGATTTCTTTTGTGTCTATTTTAACCGTGTTTATTTTTGTTTTACGATCAGGAGGCTCCACAGGGTGTTTTGAAAATTGACCGGATTCTCTATGCCATTCTCTGTCTGACTTCCTGCCTGCTTCAATCTGCTCTGTGCTGCTTGATGCGGCTAGCAGCAAAAATAGACCGGCTACCTATTATTATTATACATCTCTCCTTTATCACAGTGCCTGGAGTCCAGCACATAAGAATGTGCCAGTATACAGAACTCTCTCTCCCACTGCCCCCATCACTTTTGTGCATGAGCGCAAACGCCACCTGTAGCTATTTGGCTGGAACAATATTATGGAAAGGTCCACACCACTTTCTTTGTTTTCCATTTACAGAGCCAGGGCTGTGTAGGAAAACCAGATTTTCAGAGTTCACACAAAACATATATTGAAATATTTACTGAATTCAACAAAAAGTGTATTGGATTACAATCACTTTCTCTTACTTACTCTTACTAAGTGGTAGCAACTTACGTTTTCACCAGAAGACAGCACTGACAATTCTGAAGGGTTTTATGATTCTGATCTTCCTAGAAGGAATGTTCATTTATCAGTTGTGTTCTGTAATTACAAGTAAATGTGCCTTTCTGTCTAAATAAATGTCTTTACCATGTGGAAAAGCATAGCTGGGAGCAGCATTGGTCAATACAGACAGACAGATCAATACGTGAACAGTGCTTTCATTATTCAACTAATGCATGTTGGTTTTACATGCAAGACGGAAAGCGAGGGCACATAAAAATACTTTAACACCAGTTGTGTGTTTGTTTGTAACTTGCACCTCTCTCATTATACATATATGTGAAATTAACCTCAAAAAGCAATAGACCATGAATTTAAAATAGTCCGTTAATAAGTTGATAAGACTCTACAAATGTGTTATAATAATAATGTATGTGTAAAGGCAAATCATGGTGTATGTTTCTCAGCTAGATCAAAAGCCTCCAACGTTCAAGTGCTGCTCCACTCATTTGGTACATTTTTATTTTTTCTCTCATGGATTCTGACCTATTGGTGCAAAATCATACTGGGCTTTGAGCTTGTTGATGTGTGAAAACTTTCAACAAAAAAGCTTCTGGAGACCTCTTTAGTTTGCTTTGCTGCTACCTTTTGATGGGAACTACATAAATTATGCATGGGCTGAGCATTAGGGCTGAATTTAAACCCCAGTGTTATACACCAGCGCCTCAAGATATCTGAACACACAATCAATAATTCTCCATCAGCCGGGGAGGCTTCCGAGAGGCCCACACAGTCTTCTTTGAAGCTGCCTGACAAGTTAAACCCGGTCCAGTTTCTTTTCTACTAATGGCCACCCTCTAAGGAGAATATGACATGTGCTCTTGTGAAGTCTTATTTTTGTGTGGCCCAATTGTATGACATGGAGGGTTGTACAGGGACAAATTTAGTCTTAGTTTTAATGTTAGAAAGTGTGCGTGATTATGACGAAAGAGGAAAGAGAGGAATCCTCTCTGAAAACAGCATCAGCTCAAAAATGTAAGAAACAAAATCAATTTCAGTTCAGTGCAGCTTGGAAATGATGACAGTGAGGTTTATATTCACTTTAAATCCTTGAATTTTTCAGTGATGTGGTTTACTTTTCTTTTCTCTTTTTCTCTCTCTTTTTTTTGTTGGAATTGTGCCCTTTGGCAATATTCACAGAGTTAGAGATTTAGAACATTTGTGCTAATGAAGCAAGCCTCCTCTTTTTAATTCCTTGAACAAGCCATCGATCAATTAGCAGCACGGCTACGTTTGCATCCCCCTGTGTCTGATTTAGACCTTGCTTTGATTGATACACTGATTCTAGCTACAACAAAAAGCCATCCCCATGGGAAGTGAGCCAAAGACATGCAACACTACCCTAGGAAGATACATTTTTCTCCTCTATATTTTTAGGCTCTGTCTATATCAATCTATCTGTCTGTCTCAGTTGCTTTCTTTATAGACTTAAGGTACTTGTCACATGTGGGGGGAGATTACTCATGTGGTGCAACTTGGAGGCAATCTACTTGACGGCTGCCTGAGAGACACAGAGGTAGAAGCATGAAGATTTGTTTCTCTTTCTTCCACGTTGCATGTGTGTATGAGAGACATATATGAGCATGTATCTTTGAGGAAACTACAGATAAATATTTATTTTCATTTGAAACACAAAGGTCTACTTCACAGGATGAAATGTTCCACACACCATTCTAAGGTCTACCTTATGTGGGACAAAAAATCAATAAATTAATCCAAAAGAAAAAAAGGAATCCATGAGGGTCCAATAACAAAACTTCAGGTGGAGACGATTTAGAGGAATTCTGGGATTGAAACACTAAAGCCTAGTCAAGAATGAGCTTAGCCTGCCATCCATCAAATGGCCAGTTAACAAAACCCACTTTAAGAGGACATAAAGTTTCTTTGATGGATTAAAAAAACAAGCTCTGCTCTCTGTAACCACACACGGTGACATTTTACTTCGTCTTACTTAAACGAACAAATTGTCACAACTTTGAGGATTTAATCAAAGGACGTATCACCGGTCAACATACTGAACATTTCTCCAGAGAAATGTCCTGTTTGTTGTCTCTTCTGCAGTCAGAGACAGACCCACCCAAGAACAACACCACTAGCCTACCCAGACAATGTCATACCTCTATGATGCAAGAATTTGACAGAATGCTCAAGCCACATGACAAAGGTCCCCTTCGGACGCCTTTCAGCACCTCTGTTGCAACATTTTGCAATTGGTGCTTCCTGGATTGGAACCTCCACTGTCAGTTGCTGGGCAGAGTGTTTTTACTCCTCAAATAGTGATCTTACATGTGTGTGGGTACAGTTCTGTGTGTCAGAGATTTGCATATTACTAATGGAAGACTTGAAGACTTAAAGTCTCCCTTCTTTTCACTGTGTCAAAATATTTGCCTTTGGCACGATGTGAAAGGCTGATTTTACTCTTAAGTTGTGGCAGTTTATGTTCAAGCTGTTTATGTTCCACCTGATTTGGGTTTGCTCCCGAGAAACAGAGGAGACTGTTTAGGTGATTTCTGTAAATTAGGTTGAAATCTTGTCTTGTCCTGTTGTGTCTTCTCCTCTGGATGCACATTTCAGCTATACATCTAAAAAGTACTGACCACAAGGGCACTCGCTGACAAACATACAATGAATTGCGGTCAAAAGGAAAAGGTTGTGATTCTGGGTTTTCCCTCTTAACAACCATCGCCGTGGAGACTGTGAAGTGAAACAGTCAAGTAACTGTCAGTCGAGACAGTGGAGCGAGAAGAGAGTCAGAGAGAGAGAGATACAGAGTGAGAGACAAAGGGAAAGAGAAGTATAAACAGACTCCCTGTAACAAGTTTGTTTTTTCAAGGTGTCAGGTTCCATAGCCACGTTTATGGTTATCTGGGAGGTCTATCCTGTTTGGTTTGGCATGTGCCCGGGCTGCAGCAATAAATTTCCCTGAATGCTATGAACCGTTAATTAGGCTGGCAAATGGAGCTTGTAATTTGGCAGAAGCAAAACCCACAGCACTTTGAATTGCAGATACACTGCTACAGAGGCTGAAAAAACTGCAACTGCTCTGACGAGTCTCTGATTGAAGTTTCTCTGTGTGTGTGTGTGTGTGTGTGTGTGTGTGTTTGTGTGTGTGTGTGTGTGAATGTGTGTGTTTTTTTTCTTTGGAGGACCTGAAAGCTTCCTGGCAGCTGCTAATCTTCCACCAAAAGCAAGACTGAGGCTTTTCACTTGGCACACCCCTTTTTACTCTGTATGTCTCAAATTGCATGGAAGCGAAATTGGCTCTTTTATGGAGAGCAGGTCGCTCAAAATGGCTAGACAATCGAGCATGGCCGAGCATTGAAACAACTTGGAGGAACTGTGATTTACTTTCATCTACATAAAATCACAGGAGTATTTGATCACCAGGCGAACTCGCACCACAATCTGAATGAAACCTGACCAAAAGGAGAGAGGTTTCATCAGGCGTCAGATAAGTGCTGCGGACTGCATAGATAAAAAAAAAATGAAAGAAGAGTGAGGTGCAAAAGAGAGATGGGTGAAAATAGATGCATGTGAGTACAGACTAATGGACTTTCCCCATCACAATGGCCTTTGGATACTTTTTGAATGCAATGGAGAGGTTAGCAAGGTGGGGCGTACTGCTAGGAGTCCAACCAAAGGAAGATGTAGAAGACAAACACACACACTCACACATATATGTAGAGTCGGTGTGCCATGGGAAACTACAAGAAATACTACAGGATCAATTACTGGCTGGTTGCTAGAGGGGTCGTGCTGCATCAAGTGTCCAGGGAGGGAGGTCGATCAATGCTGACTTCAGAGGGGTCCAACATACCACACACAATATAGACATGGTGGGAGCAGGGCCTTGACATACATGTATCTACATACCTCTTATGTGTTATTTTCTATTTTGTAACAAACCCCCTGCACAGTGCAGTTCACTAACTAAGACCACGCCAATTGTGAGGTATAAGAGGTAGTTTATTTGGTTAGCGGGAAGGTTCAGGAAGGATAGGATCGAAGGGTCAAGAGGGGAGGGGTGAAGGGGATGAGGGGTCGAAAAGGTAGGGATGAAGGAGGTTGGGTTGGGTTGTAGTGGCCAGAGGGATAGGAATACCTGGGGTCATGACTCAGGGTGTAGACACATCTCTATAAGCATCTTGCTTTATAATCTCCAAAAAAATTGTTGCTGGACTAAGCGAAAGTGGGTGGGTGATGGAAAAGGCAGCAGGTCCAGAAGGAGCCTGATGAAGGAGTTAATCTGGTAAGGTATACATGAATGGTGGCTGTGCTGATTTGAGAACTGATTAAGCATGACGAAGCTAGTTGGCAATGCATTGTCGATGGGAGGGAATGGCTGGCTACTGAAGGATTTGGCGGTTTTGGTGCAACCAAGAAGTGCTTTATGGACTTAAGTCCCCAAAGATTAGGAGGGATGATTATGTGGTACGGCTCTTAAAGGCAGTGGTGGAAGAAGTACTAAATTTTCATACTTAAGTATAAGTACAGATACCATATGAAAAATGTTACTCAAGTAAAAGTTAAAGTCATCCAGTACAAACCTACTCTAGTAAAAGTAAAAAAAGTACCTGGTTTTAAAACTACTAAAACTACTAAATTAAAAATACTAAAAAGTACTACACATCAAAATCTATTGATCTTACAAAACGCTATATGTAAATCAGCCACCCAGACAAGCAGTGGAGGGAGGCTTCGGCAGACCAAAAATTTTAATCATTGCCCAGCACTAGTTTATATTGCAAAACTCTTTGCCAGCTACGTTACCACTCGGTCACAAACTGGCTGTGAGTCACAGTGCAAAAACAGAGCTGCTGCACAGTCACACTTGACACCACAATGCTCTCACTACAATCCTCCCTCTGTAAGAAAACTGAATGGAAACCTCTTCTAGAAAAATCCAATGCTGGTTTGAACGGACCTCTGTGCACTAACTCAGACCTCATGAGGTCTGATAAGACTCGGGGCCAATCTGCTGGGTCATTTGGTGGTGCAGCAACTGTTCCATTAGGGTCTGAGCTGCTTCTATCTGATGCCGGCTGTACATCTCTGGCTGTGCTCGTACTGGCTGAGGCTGCCTGTGTTTCACCTGGGTCTGTGTGACTTGCTAAAGATGTCTGGACTGGGTCTGTAATTTGGGAATTTTTTTTAAATTAATGTTATCAGCTGCTTCAGGTCCATTCAAACTGGCTCCTCCAGGTTTCCTTCAATACATTTTCAATTATAAAATACTATTTATCAAATGACCGGGCTGATTATGTGATGCTTATTAGAGATGTGCATCCACTGCTTACCATCTTGCATTTGTCCAGAGTTGTAACTAAATTCCACTGCCTTGTTTTAAAATGATGTATGAGGAGTGTCCTCACATGTCTGGACTGGTCCCACAGATGTTTCTTGCTCGAATGCGTGAGTTTAATTTTATGCACACGCATATGAACGCATTTCCATGCGGTTCCAACGCGGTCATCTTTCCCAGCTGCAGTGAACACCATGATCTGTCGGCGTTTATCAAACGTAATAAATAGTTGTATTTCACTCAACATTGTTCAGTCACAGTCTGGCAACCAAGACACGACAGACAAGAGCTGCACTGCTCAGCTGGTTAGCAGGACTATCTACTGACATCAGACCTCGAGATAAGAGAACACGTTTACTTGACTGCTGTTCCTGCACTTCACTCTCATTGAGTTTTTCCTCTTCTCATGCCTAGAAGGATTTTCCCTCTTCATCCTCTCATGAAAGTTTTAAACATTCGCGTTCACCTTTGACAGGAAAGTGAGGCGGGGCCATTCAGCTTTTCGCTGGACTTTCACTCTGTATGGAGTTGCATCAGCTAGCTGAAGTTGATTCGTGCTGAGTTGGCTTTATCAGTTTTACATTTGTTTTTCAATGCTGCTCCACTCAGGTGCCCTGCAGGCTACTAATAACAATGTAACGAGTAAAAAGTCGGATATTTGGTTTTGAAATGTTGCGCAGTGACAGTAAAAAGTTGCAACAACTAAAAAATAGTAAAGTACAGATACTGAAAAACTTCTTAAGTACAGTAACAAAGTATTTGTACTTCATTACTTTCCACTACTGCTTAAAGAGCAGGGTAGGCGGAAAGGGATGACCGGCGGCTACTCTGAGGTGAACTGTCTGCCACTATAGTATCCTCCAATTCCAGTAGAGGTTGCTGTGTCTGTGTATTGTTTGATGTCTTTAGGTTGGGTTGTCAAAGTGGTCGTCAAGCATTGTTGAGTATGACGTGATCATAGAGGAATGGTATTGCAGCAGATAGTGACAGTAAGTGGGAGAGGAAGACGTAGGTCAAAGATTAGGCACACTGCCCACTCAGTGCAACATCCACACCATATCTCCAGGTGATAAACCCCACACTATGACATTATGAATGTTTAGCGCAACACCAAACATGGCAGCAGAAAGAAATCGTAAATAATATTAAGCAATTGATCATAATGGCAGTTCTGTGAACCATATTTTAAGGCTGTGCCTGAACAATCAAATGGGACAATAACATAATGGATAACATAGTAATAAAAAACTAAAATAATTTTAAAGAAGTCAACAAGCAGCTTATCTAAAAAATTATTAGCTGTATTATAGACATTTTGTATGGACATTCAGGGTCCTCAAAGGATGAATCCTAATGAGTGGGTGATCGCCTGGGTTGTGATCTAGCGCCAACAGCAGGTAAAATCTTTTACCTATCCAATGAAATATATCTTCATTTGCTTACATTTAGCTACAAACATTAATGTTCCCCAGAAGATGAATGCTAATGATCCTCTAATTTTGTTTCTAGCCATACCAGCAGACTGACAGTCGTGGTTCTGACTAAAATGTCTTGACAACAGCTGAATGAATTACCATGAAATTTCCATGCTCTTGGTCATCTCCTAACGTTATATCTAGTGCCATCATCAGATCAAAATTTCTAACAGTCAAGACTCTTAGCCTTGTTTTACTTTAACACAGCTGCAGAAAGTGTTCAGGCAGATCAACAAATCAAGAACGGAATGGACTTTATTATTGTTTGACACATCAAAGCAACATCAAGCAGATAAATAGTAGAAACAGAAAAGTTGGAGTGCACCTAAATTTCAAACAGCAGTGACTGACTTCTACATTCCACAGAAGAAACAAGTCTTTTAAATTTCCTGAAGCATAACATCAACACAGCTTGGTTGAGGGCAGCTGGACCATTACATTTTTGGACTTACAGCACATTTTTTGTCAACCTTTGTCGTTTGTCACTTACAGTATCATGTGTGGAGCCCAAAAGACAACTCCTGACAAAGTGGAGAATAAAGCAGGAAAATGATTGAGAATGCCAAAAAAGCCAGCCCGTCAGTAGTAATTTGATTGAGAGCACATATCCCCAGATTGATAGGCATGATTCTGGAGAGGGGAGAGGCGCCCAGGGAGAGTGGTGTTATCACATATTGGACCCTGTAACATTTCAGGGCCCCTCTACCTCTAATGAGGTGGAGCTGAGGTGGAAAGATTGAAGATAAAGCCTGACAGAACAATTGCATATAAATACCTCAAGTCAGTGTCTTTCTATTTTACTGACTCTAAATAGAGTTTAGAACAGTGTAGCAACCTTTTTTCATCCCAGGTCGTCAAACACTGACACTGCTTTGTCACACAGAGCAGCCTGTACTCTTTACTGTCTGTATGAGATGCCTTTTTAACATGTGGTTAACGTTTTGAAATGGTGCAGCGTGGTTAGATTTAAGCACCAAAATTACTTGGTTAGGTTTTGGAAAAGATCGTGGTTTTGTTTAAAATCAGGACATGATGGAGAGTCAACTACATATTGCCCCTTTAAATATGTAAACTGTTGACTTCTATTTTGACACGAGACACGAATCCCAATCTTCTGGGTGAAAGTCCTGTGTTTGTTTGGCCCAACCATCCACCCCAACCACCTCCCAACGACTTTCTCACACTTTATACTCACCTGACTTCCTGAAGCGTTTTTCGCATCTCATTCAGATGCTAATGGTGCCTCTCGTACAGACTCTAAAGGCTTTGTGTGTCTGTATGCGACACAGAGGGGCGTGACAAGAAAATGTCAGTATTTGTCGACCTGGGAATGAGAATGAGGTGGACATAGCCATTGTTAATAATATTTTGAGTTTAACAACAAAGTTTAAGAAATCCAAATAACTGGTGGATGAAATATCATCCGCTGATTTGATCCTTGAACGTGTGTGGACTGTACTAGTTAATTCTCTCAAACTACACCTCACATTACTTCATACCATCACCTTCCCTATGGGATATCCTTGTCAGTTCTCTTCCTTCCCCTCTGTTTTAAATGGCCTTCATTCACTTTCTTTAATTGGAGAATGTGAGTTTTGTCACCATCTCATTAATGTCCAAGTCTCTGCACACTCAGGCAGTTCTGCTCCAGTAGGCACATCTGTCCATGCTCATCCATGCAGCCACAGAGGTGTCAGACGCAGAAAATTACACACACATTCAGCCATATGCACATGCAAGGTATTGTCACTTTGGCTATTAAAAGCAAAGCTGGGCCGATTATGATCCCATTCAGAGAGAGAATAGCTCTCTCGAGGTGAATGATGGCACATCATATGGTGCAGGGTGGAGTGGGAGCTTCTGTAGAGATGGAGGGAAAAGAGAATTGACAAAAGGAGATGGAAAGAGGTGTGAGGGTATAGAAGGATGTGAGAAAAGGACTGGAAAAGAACAGGTAATGAATGATGATGGTGCCTGTGTGTCCTGACTCCCTTCTATCAGAATAGAGTGAAACAGAAAGTACAGTCTGAGCAAAGGCTTTCCAATTTTAGGTAGTGTGGAAATTAGGGAAATATGCCTGAAAGCCAACAAATGCAACAGTCATGATTAAAATGACAATGAAAATTTGCATGAATGATTTAGTTTATGTTATCACTTTTAAACCTGTATAGAAAGTTTAATGACCTGAGAATTAATATAGCATAGTTATAATTGGAAAAGGACTGTCTCAGTGGCATTAATGCTGACAAATAACTGTTTTGCAAAATGTTTTGCATTTATGGTGGCTGTGAAAAATGGAACATTTCTCTTGGCAGACACCTCTGCAACCAAAGCTTTTTTTTGGTAAACTTCTGCTTCTTTGATATTTTGATAAAATGCGGTATACAAATGTTCAATGGACATAATTGTACTGTAGGTGCTTCATATGTAAATCATAATCAGCTTTTCACCAAATTTTGGAGGGAAATGTTTGGTGCGTGATAGATAACCAACTTGAGGCTGCAATTTTGAAAATGCAGGAAAATAGTAATACAATCACATCCGTTTAGTTGAGTAAAATCTGATCTGGATGTTGTATAGGGTATAGGCAGCTTACGAAATACCAGCAACTAGACTATTTTGTAAGGTTATAAATGTATTTATTCATTTAGTTTGATAATGTTGAACAGTGAATAGACTGATCTTGTAGCTCTGATGTAAGCCCCCACCAAATTCCTGAGGGAAATATCTGGCTGCTAAATGCTTGACTATGTTCACCAGCTTGTCCCTAACTTTGGCTGTCTGCCGTGCTGGGCTGGTAGCACAGAGCGGGTTTATCACAGCTTACTCAGTGAAAACCGGCTGCCCAGTGCATCTGGAAAAGGAGACTGATGAGAGCAGACTGATCCAAAACAGTAAAATTGCAGAACATTCAACCAAAACAACAAGCTGAAAGATGCTTGATAGAGCTCAGCATAACTGCAGAGTCGGGATTTGTCACTACGGGCGACCCCTTTCACATTGCAAATATCAGCCATTGTTCATATAAAAATATTGATCAGTACAACTTGGGTTGGCAATGTCTACAAAATTTTCATCGGACGATGTCTACATTGAAACGTCTTTGAAACATACATTGGTCGTCTTATGTGCATGTGTTCACTCGCGCAGACTTAGTTAAAAACTTGGTAGCCTATAACGTTACAAGTCGCGGTGGAAATTTTACAAGCACGGACTAGGTAAAGCAGCATTGAACACACAGGGTGCAGATGTTGGTTTTGGTTGTTTGATAGGCTGTGTCATTAACAAGCCCACAAGCGCTCACCTGCTGCCGTGATAACAGATTGTGGAAAAATACTGAAAAAAGATGAGTTCTGTGTCTTTTAGGCAACTTTATAAGACGTACTGCTGATGGAGAAAGTGGAGTAGACAGGCGAGGGGGGAGAGGGAGAGAGGCTGGCCAAAGCCAGTGTGTTTACCTGAGGTGTAGGCCTCTTGTGTGCCTGTGCGTCTGAGTGTGGGGACAAGAGAATTCCGAGGAAGGTGCGAAGCATATTTAAAATTTATAACAATAATATTAGTGTGGATTAATACCTGCTTTCACATAGATATTTTACAATCAGGGTGCCTGCTCAACTATTGACCATCTGTCAACCATCGCTGATGGACAATGGCATGGTCTATCGGCCCAACCCTGAGTACAACTTTAAATACATAAGGTGGCTCTGCACAAACTTTGAGAAAAAGAAAAGCCAGTATTAAGAATGATTTAGTTGTGCTCTGTACTGAAAGCATACTAACTGTCAAATGTGATGATTGCTTAAAACAATGCCTACTGTTTACACATATTACATTTTTCATAGTTTTCTACCTGTTGAGTTATTTCATAGTCAAAAAATCACATCATATACTTTACAAGTAGAATGTAAAGTAACTTACATCACATACACTGATGCCATCCTATATTGATCACTTAACAAACAAGTGGCCCAGTGAAATGCATTTGTGCTCATGAATGTCCATGTATTTCAGTGTGCTACAGAGCAGAGAATACACATACCGTATTAAAACTGCCCTTCAAGACTTTGGGACAGCACATGTAATAAAGGATCCAAATAAAGCATTCCTGGTGGAAATCACAAGCTTCCAGAGAGAGAGAGAAAGGCAGAGTGGAACTTTGAACATGTCAGCTTTTTTCTGGGCTGTCTCAGAGGAGAGGTTTATGTAAGTGGTTTATTGCGTGCCTGCATCATGGGGGCACAAAGGAGTGGAGACACAGGGCATTTATGAGATTAGCACAAAGTAAACTTCTTAGAGTGATTTCGCCTGCAGAGGACATCAGCAGCCATCAAGACAGAGAGAAATAGAATAGAATGAACAAGGTGGAGCGGTGGGTTCACAATCAGTTCAGGAAGCGGAGAAAATAGCAAATTCCAAAGCATGGCCCAGGAATAAAGTCGTAAGGTATTAAATGTTTTCAGGGAAAATGAGGACAAAGAGCAAGCCACAGACAAAATGCCCATATCTCCATTACCTTAAGTGCATGATGCTTGAGGCAGGGCAGGGGACAGCCACGTCACATGTATGACTGTCATCCATGATGTTGGCACCCACTCAGTGATTTGCAGTACGTAAGTGTAGTGCTGTACTGGCAGTGTTTTTCAAGGGTACAGCGGTGAATTAAAGCACAAGACATACGTCAGTGACCATTCACTGTTTTCCTTTGTCTGATAGATTTTGCCCAGACACACTAGCATTTAATATGAGTGTCCGTGTACATTAAAGGCCACTAAACAATATGAATAAAAGTAATTTTTAGTTGATCATCATATGTAACAGAAATGTATGTATTTCAGCAAAATATGTAAATCTGGATTCTGGATTTGGGGGGGTTAAATGATGTTCTTGGCATACCCGGGCCAAGAAAATCCCAGAAATAACCACTATCAGATCTTGTGATGCATCCACGCATGGTAGTAGGCCTATTTACCTTGATACCATGTTGGAGGTGTGTTAGTTTGCACAAACCGTGATGGAGCTTGCAGTTCTTCATCTAACCAGATCAATGTGGCTGTTTCTTCTATTGCTTATTCCTCCCTTTTAAATGCATTGTAACTGCTATAACTGCTATGTAACTCTTACAGTATGTTCAAACTAACTATAATTGCCCTCTTCAACCAAACAGGCTCCATAACTTATAACAAAATTCTATATTTTAAATTGTGTAGCAACATCAAAATGATCAGATTGTTTATATATTTTGGCCTCCTATAGAAGTATATGTTACCCAAGAGGTCACAGAAGTCAGAATCAATTCTCTGAATTGTTTTGGGAGGAAGGCAAGAAGCGTATCAGTATAACAAACATCTGACCTGGTGATAAAGTATCAGGTGGGGAGTGGCACTACATCACTCAGAGGGAGACAAACCCAATCTGCCACTTCAGGTCTCCTGCTTCGAGAGAGGAAGGGAGGGTAGAAAATACACCCAGGGAAAGAATCTCAGCCTCTGTCGCCAGTTAGCCATGCACAGTAACAGCTGGGCACTTTGATTAATTTGTCCAAAGGCAGTGATTTATTCGTTTGTAAGGGACCCGCGTGAACTCAACAATGGCTTTTACACGGTGTGCATACAAAGACAACATGCATTCCCACTCGGACTCACTTAATATTTATATACGTTTTTTTAATCTCTCCCTCTCTCTTTCCCTTCCCCTCTCTCCAGTTTCCTTTGCATTAATCAGTTTTGACAGCTACTGAGAACAGTGTGTTTAATGTGAATTTTTGTCATGATTAATTTTGTTTAAAGGAGGTATCTGTGATACATTTTAAGGCGATATCTGCTTTGATTTTTCCTTACATAGACTCCAGTGTTGGTTACCGTACCCCAGCCCAAAAAAAGAAACTGAATTCTCTCTCCAAAGCCAGACTATTATATTTAAACATATAAAGAATTTTATTTTGCGACCCCAAAAAAGTAAGAGTAAAATTCATGTTTTGCACTTGCACAGATATTATATGTGTGTAAGGAGATAATCCAGTTGAAAGATCAAATCACTGCACTTAGTGACAAAAAGTATTCCCAGTAGATTAGTTGTACCATTCAGAGGAAATATAAGTCTTAGTCGCAGCTGGTGCCAAAGTTGCAGAATGTGTTGATGACATGAGTTGTTTTACTATGGAGTCTATGTATATCACCTGCCAGAAGCAGCGCAAAGAGCATGTGAATAGCGTCCATTAACCCTAAAAATAATCCTGTTATGGATAAACTATTTCTGAAAGGATGAATGTTAATGCACAGAGGGTGTATGGACTGTAGTGAAGCAGACAGTTTATCTGCTGCAGCACCATCTACAGACAAAATCACTCCAACAGATCTTAACTTTGTCATTTCTTCCTGCTGTCTGTTTTTGCGATCTTTCTCCTCTTCCCCACACTCTCAAGAACACACATGTGCACAATTTCACGCACACACACAAACAAAAAGTGCTGATGCTGGCGTTTCATACTCAGTGTTTTCACTCTCAGCTCTTATAATCTGTTTTATCTCAGGTGCTGCCAATAGCAGGTTTAATTAATGAGAGGATATTCCTAATGTAATTTAGCCAGCACAGGATTATAAAATGACACATCACTCCACAGCCTGCAAGGCAATGAGGGAAAGATACAGTGGATAGGGAGGGATGGAGGGAGGGAGAGAAAAAGAAAGAGGGAAGGAAGTATGTATAATTTTAAAGTATTATCAGCGCCACATCAGAGCTCAAAGAGCATTGAAAACTGAATATTGCCTTGGTTAATGCATATATCTAAACCGAATCTGTGGGTGTGTGTTTCTATCTGTTTGTGTATATTATATTTGTATATTTGTGTTTATACCTGTGTCAGCAACTTTACTTTCCGGGGGGTTAGGATTTATCTTTCCGTACAAGGGGAGTCCCATACTAATTAAGTCTAGGCCTATTAGAGTGAGCCCCTCGGCCTGAAGCATTACAAAGTGTCACTCTCCCATCCATCCTGAGACCCAGGGAAGCAGCAGGCAGGCAACTGAGAGACACAGGGTTACCATTAAAATCAAGATTGCTGATGTCCTATATACACCGCTCAATGGATGGTTGGTTTATGAATGGATGGATGCAGTTGGCTGGCTATCGGACTATCTGACTTACCAACAGGGAAGCGCTCTCCTTTAACTTTACAGTAATGCTCCTCCAAGGCCATATTTTATGGAGTCACTTAAGATGGTGCTTTCCCAACTATAAATAAAAAGGTTCCATAGGTCAATAGCACTAGAGCGTGTTTTTGAATCATTACTGTACATCATTGCTAATCCATATAATTGATGCATCAGATACATTTTTAAAAGAATGTAGTTATTTGTGTAATAAACACACAGAGACACAGATACAAAGAGACAAAGATTTTACTATTTTGTGCACCCAACTGAAATTCCATTCTTGGGCACTTTATATGACAAATGCATGCTTAAAGGCGGAGTAAGCGAATTGGGAGAAATAAAACACCATGACAAATACCATGATATAGGGTGAAACAACTATACAGCAGGTAATGTAACAACTGTTAGCTAAGTTGTGGGTTAACACTGTCATTACAGTTGCTACTGTGAAGCTAACATGCAGAGACAACTAGACAACCCCAGGGGCAGCACACCAGCTCCAGACTGTGATACTCATGCTACTATAGCTAACATCACAACAGCATGTCTTGGCAAACGAGGAAGTAAGCTGAATGTCCGTGGGCTAAGGTGACCAGATTTCTCAAATGAAAACCATTTTGGTTTGGTGGTCAGTATGTCATCAAAAAAAAATAATGTTCTTAAAAGAATGAAAAGACGGTTTTGGTTTTATAATCTGTCAAATATAACTCTTGTGAATGAAATCAAGTCATTTTGAGGCAGAAACTACCTTTCAGTCAATAAGTAGAAGCTGAAATCACTTTCTGGCAAGTATACTGCATATTATGTTTTGTTTTCGCCATTAAAGGCATTTTAAGAGGTAAAAAGGACTGGATTGGTTGGTACACAGCAAGTTAAATAATGTAGAGTCATAAAGATAATGCAAAAGAGATCATGTCTTTATAACTCAGCAGTAAGTCATGTTTATTATATGCATTCCATTTTCCAAATATAAACAAGGATTTTAGACATACACCTACCAAACACAATCCATCGGCAACAACAAGCTTCCATTATTGCCTATAATCACGTAAATGTCAGGCCTGGTTATGCTATAAATTGCGAAAAATTATTTGGCCACATTGTGATTATTCCGTTAAAACAAACAAAGACATACCTTTGCTATTACCACGGACATAAAGTGATGTTTATTAGCACGTTGACCCAGATGAAAGCAGCTATAGAGGTAAAGATACTGGGCTATACACCTTTAACATGCTGCTCGCGCTCCCACGGATGGCAATCAATTTTCGGCACAACACCTGTATGCTCTGCTGTCCGTTCTTTCTGGCCATGTGATTTCAAGTCTGTTAACACCTTATACAGCGTATGAATAACACAGTTAAAACGGGGACATTTCCGGGGACAGCTTCAGACGGGGACCACCAAAACCGGGTACTTTCCCCGAAAAATGGGGACGTCTGGTCACCCTACCGTGGGAAAGTCATTTAACGTTACCTGACACACATGTGATGGCACAGCTGGAATGGTGTTGTGTGGCGGAGTCCAGAGGTCCCATTTACAGGGGCTGAGTACAATCACCGTATTTTTTCTTCTCTGCACACACAGAATAGACAGCTGGCATACTGTGAGGAGATATTCGCTAAATTTTACGTGTATTGGATTAGAATTGCTCACCCCCCTTTAAGGGTTCTTGTCACCAACCTCTCCAATAATACAGTGGAATATTTACCAGCCTGGACAAATGATCACTAAAGCCCAGAATGTATTTAATTTATCATGATCTGTGACATTGTTCAAGAACAGAAAGACTTACTGTAATATCAAAGGTGACATTTGTGGGTTTTTGAGACTCCACGCCGGTTCCTTTTTTTTCAAAAAAGTAATTATCTGTAGCTGATCAGATGACTCCTGCTCCAGCCAATGATCTAGATTTTCAATTTTAAAGCATTGTGACAAACTCAGTGCTGTACAATACAAGATTGAGGGTGTCATTTAATGTGATCACGTAGCTTTACATCCATAGACATACGTATACCGGATAGCCTAAACTATATTGCAAAATAACTTCTCAGCTGTGAAATGTTAATGGATGATCCTAAGTTGTCTTTCAGTGTTAACGCTATAGCTAACTTTTTAGCTAATGCTAGTGTGAATGCCACATCATAACATATTTAATACCTGTGGGGAGCAGCTAGCAGACTCCATGTTGATTTAAGGCTATGTTATGTGCAGTGTTGGGCAGTAATGCTTTTCTCAGTAATGTAATAATAACATAATAACTGTAATAATATTACTTTTCCCAGTAACTAGTAGTGTAACGGATTTACATTTCCAAAATAGTAATATTATTACAGTTGCTAATCCAAATAACGCTACGTTACTGTGTTACTGAACGCACCATCCTTGACGTGAATGCACGACAGTGGAGCAGATCAGCGGCACTGGACCATATGATGTTCAATTCAGCTCTTAGCCATAAAGCTAAAGGAAGACTGGAGAATGAGGGAGAGAGGCGTTCTTTCGACAGCTGTAAGTAGCTACTGCCATTATTGTGTCAAAGTTTAAGATGCAAAGAGCATTGTCGTCAGTTGTAAACTTTGTGCGACCAGCAAAAAGCTTTCAACTACGAACAATTCCACATTTAATTTATTGAAGCATCTTCTGAAACAGCACAGCAACGTGAAACTTATACAAAGAAAAAACCTGCAGCTACTGCCAGAGATGCTTGGACTTGTCGGGAGAAAGTGGCATTAAGCGACACAATGTTTTGTAAAAATAGGCCTACTGAATACTGTTCTTATAAATACATGTGCAGAAAAAGAGTTCAAAAATCAGGATTTACTTGCTTTATTTTTTTATTTCACCATACTCCTTGCTGCTGTTATGAATATGATATTAGTTACAAAGTCAGGTAAGACTGAGTTGTTTGGGGGAAGGGGGAGTGGTAGTGAAATTAATATGGTAACGTAATGAGTAATGTAACTTGTTATTTTTATCACCCAGTAATAAGTAAAGTAATATTATTACTATTTTAAGGAATAATAAGTAACTGGTTATTACAATTTCTGAGTAACTTGCCCAACACTGGTTACGTGATCACATTAATGATACCATCGAATCTACACTTACGTGATTCACTGAAGCGGAAGGAGCCAACTACAGACAATTCCTTGTTGAAAAACAAAAGGAGCCAGCAGGGAATCTCAAAAAAAACTCAAATGACAAGCAGGTTCAACATTTTTTTTGTTTGTTTTTTTAAATGTAACATCCAAATATGTTTTTGATGAAAATTGCAAATCCTTTTTTTAAATACATATATTTGTGGATTTACGTTACATTTATTCATAACAAGAAATGCAAAATACATTTGTGAATCCTTCTGTGAATCTTCCATTCATTAATACTGAGACTGACGTGACTCCATAGTGTTGAAGTGTCTAAGTCCACTATTAGCTTTATATATATATTACAATGTTGTGAATGGGGACAATTTCTACATGTAATATGTGATTTTTTGCACTTGGTTCTGCAAAATGGCGTCATATTCACATGTATTTATCATGTGTATATTTTGGCCACATCACAACCATGCAGAAATACAGTACGAGCTAACTAATGAGGCTTCCTTTACCAGTTGGCATGAAACACTGGAGATTACAGGCCACCCTTTAGATGATGCACCTGCAGTTTTGGATCCAAATTGGAATATTTGGAACATGCTTCTGTAGTTTGCAGCTTTGAACACTGTAATAAACAAAAAAGTGGTTCATATCATATATTCATATGTTGTACTGGTGAGATTAATGAAAGTACTTGAGTACAATGTCTGCTTTCTAAGATCATCAAAGAGATTTGAAATTTGAAATATAATATCCCCAAAATATTTAAAGGAACCAAATGTATAACCCGCTGTTATATTTTGCTTATAAAATGTGGTTTATCCAATATTGAACATAATAGCTTATAACTTTATATTTCCTTCTTTTCTTTCTTTTTAGGGCTACATACAATCTGACCATTAGGTTCAGATTAAAATCCAATCTGAGCCATTAACATCTGGCAGCTTTGCAGTATAACTTTGTCTCACACACTATGACAAAACTCATTCAAAGAGCTTGATTTGTTTTCCAGATGATTTGTAAAAGCTGCATCACATTCATTTCAAGCCATTTAAACTTAAAGGCTATAAAACCGCACACATTTGGAACATCATTTGAAGAATTTGGAGCGGCAGAGAATTT
>NW_024040729.1:0-10586 GCF_014851395.1 Micropterus salmoides | reverse complement strand
CACCATCTGTACTCTGCGTTACTAAGGACAAGTAGTAATATGCACAATGTGTGCTCAGCGTTACTAAAGACAAGTATTAAAATGCACAATGTGTGCTCAGCGTTAAAGACAAGTATTAAAAAGCGCCATCTGTACTGGGCGTTACTAAGGACAAGTATTAATACGCGCAATTTTTAATCGGCGTACTACGGAAAATTATTAATATGCACCATCTGTACTCGTCGTTACTAAGAATAAGTATTAATACACCATCTGTACTCAGCGTTGTGGGTGGACCGCACCACAGCTCTATGTGCGCAGCTAACATTTCGAGCCCTGTTTGTTTGGGTAAGTCCGTATGTCTTAAAAAGAGGCATTCTTTGCCAGAAAAATTAAAAATCCACATTACACACACGATGAGCCCTGGCAGGCAGACGGAGCCAGTCATGGAGGCCAGGATTACTGAAGCGGCCGGCACCGCGACCAACTGTGGAATGGGACCAGAGATAAAAACAGACTTTCCACACTGCTTAAAAAGTTGAAAAGACGGTTAAATCTGATTTTGCAGTTCAGACTGCTGAAGAGCTGTGTCATTTGTTCCGACATGGACTATCACTTTGTGATGGAGGACGGGAGCGATGGCAGTAGGTCTGGAGTTTTTTTAAATGTCAGCCGTGGTGGCACCGGGGAAGCAGTGAGAGGTAGCGTTAAAGAAACGGATGTTTCTGGTTATGGAGTCACCAATTATTAGTGTGGTTGGGGAGAGGGGACGAGGAGATGCCGGTTGTGGGGTTCCAGAGCAGGACTGAGCAGAATCTGCTTCAACACTGCGTGCGGACTGAGGATGGGTGTGTGAGCGCCGAGTGTTGTGTTGGAGTAGCAGTAACATACCATGAGAGAAGGGACTACCCGACGGTGCAGGGTAGAGACGGCCTCCGGAGCGTCTGAGCACAGCCTCCTTTAGGATCCTGCGTCGTGAAGCGGAGGTTTTTGACGGGATGACGGCCGCCGATCAGGCCCAGCGACAGACCGGCGGTCCAGTGCAGGAGATGTAGCCGATGGAGGAGATGCAACAGTGTCGGCAGGCACTGTGCGGCGAAAGAGATCCGTATCAGGGAGACTCGAAGCCGCAGGTGCATCCGCTGGATGGACCGGGAGTGTCGTTAGACAAGGCTGCATAGCGGTTGGAGAGGCCGATGGACAGAGGAGAGGCAGCCCCATCAGAGCCTCTCTTGCAGCCACGGATCTGCAACCACTTCAGCCCAGGTTGACTGATGTTTCGGAGTCGAGCAGGAGGAAAGCACAAGTATTAATACGTACCATCTGTACTCAGCGTTACTAAGGACAAGTATTAATACACGCAAACTTTACTTGGTGTTACTGAGGACAAGTATTAATACGCACCATCAGCACTCGGCGTTACTAAAGACAAGTATTAATACACACCATCTGCAGTCAGCGTTTATATCATTATTTTATAGTGTAAAGTTAGGATCACAGTGTTAAAACTCTACAGCTCTGAGTGTATGTGCTCCTTTCTGTATCTAACTGCCCAGGCACGTGTGTGTGTGAGCAAGTTTGTGGCTTTGGGAGAAAAGGGAGGGAGCATCAAAAATACCTTGCAAAGGAAAATGTAGAAGCAGATTTTGTATTACAAAACATACATCAATATAGTCCATCACAGTAAGAATGTCCTGTTTCTAGCACAGAGCACAAAAAACACCAGTTTATTCCACAAAAGTCAGGTTATGGAAGAAATGGCATGATCAAGCAGAGTGCATGCAGAGGACACAGAGAGGAGGAGCAGGCAGTCAGGACTTTCCAAGACTCAGGTGCAGTAGGAAAGAGCCAAGAGATGATGTGAATCCAAGAAACAGAGCTATAAAAGGAGGTCCAAAAGGAGGCGAAATTCAGTCGTTACATGTATTAGTACGCACCATCAGCACTCGGCGTTACTGAGGACAAGTATTAGTACGCACCATCAGCACTCGGCGTTACTGACGACAAGTATTAATACGCACCATCAGCACTCGGCGTTACTGAGGAAAAGTATTAATACGCACCATCTGTACTCGGCGTTATTGGGACAAGTATTAATACGCACCATCTGTACTCGGCGTTACTAAGGACAAGTATTAATACGCACCATCTGTACTCGGCGTTACTAAGGACAAGTATTAATACGCACCATCTTTACTCGGCATTACTAAGGACAAGTATTAATATGCACCATCTGTACTCGGCGTTACTAGGGACAAGTATTAATACGCACCATCTGTACTCGGCGTTACTAAGGACAAGTATTAATACGCACCATCTGTACTCGGCGTTACTAAGGACAAGTATTAATACGCACCATCTTTACTCGGCATTACTGAGGACAAGTATTAATACGCACCATCTGTACTCGGCGTTACTGAGGAGAAGTATTAATACGCACCATCTGTACTCGGCGTTACTAAGGACAAGTATTAATACGCACCATCTGTACTCGGCGTTACTAAGGACAAGTATTAATACGCACCATCTTTACTCGGCATTACTAAGGACAAGTATTAATACGCACCATCTGTACTCGCCGTTACTGAGGAGAAGTATTAATACGCACCATCTGTACTCGGCGTTACTAAGGACAAGTATTAATACGCACCATCTGTACTCGGCGTTACTAAGGACAAGTATTAATACGCACCATCTGTACTCAGTGTTACTGAGTAGTATTAATACACACCATCTGTACTCAGCGTTACTGAGTAGTATTAATACACACATTCTGTAATCAGCGTTACTGGGGAAAAGTATTAATACACACCATCTGTACTCTGCGTTACTAAGGACAAGTATTAATATGCACAATGTGTGCTCAGCGTTACTAAAGACAAGTATTAAAAAGCGCCATCTGTATTGGGCGTTACTAAGGACAAGTATTAATACGCGCAATTTCTAATCGGCGTTACTACGGACAATAATTTATATGCACCATCTGTACTCGCCGTTACTAAGAATAAGTATTAATACACACCATCTGTACTCAGCGTTGTGTGTGGACCGCACCACATGCTGTATGTGCGCAGCTAACATTTCTGAGCCTGTTTGTTTGGGTCAAGTCCGTATGTCTTAAAAAGAGGCATTCTTTGCCAGAAAATATTAAAATTATCCACATTACACACGATGAGCCCTGCAGGTGGCATTAGGTCCTGGAGTTTTTTAAAATGTCAGCCGTGGTGGCACCGGGGAAGCAGTGAGAGGTAGCGTTAAAGAAACGGATGTTTCTGGTTATGGAGTCACCAATTATTAGTGTGGTTGGGGAGAAAAGGGGACGAGGAGATGCCGGTTGTGGGGTTCCAGAGCAGGACTGAGCAGAATCTGCTTCAACACTGCGTGCGGACTGAGGATGGAGTGTGTGAGCTGCCGAGTGTTGTGTTGGAGTAGCAGTAACATACCTGACAGAAGGGCTACCCGACGGTGCAGGGTAGAGACGGCCTCCGGAGCGTCTGAGCACAGCCTCCTTTAGGATCCTGCGTCGTGAAGCGGAGGTTTTTGACCGGGATGACCGGGCGAAAGAGATCCGTATCAGGGAGACTCGAAGCCGCAGGTGCATCCGCTGGATGGACCGGAGTGTCGTTAGACAAGGCTGCATAGCGGTTGGAGAGGCCAAAGGACGGAGGAGAGGCAGCCCCATCAGAGCCTCTCTTGCAGCCACGGATCTGCAACCACTTCAGCCCAGGTTGACTGATGCTTCGGAGTCGAGCAGGAGGAAAGCACAAGTATTAATACGTACCATCTGTACTCAGCGTTACTGAGAACAAGTATTAATACACACCATCTGTACTCAGCGTTACTGAGGACAAGTTTTCATACGCACCATCTGTATTCGGCGTTACAGCCACGGATCACCACTTCAGCCCAGTTTGACTGATGCTTCGGAGTCGAGCAGGAGGAAAGCACAAGTATTAATACGTACCATCTGTACTCAGCGTTACTGAGAACAAGTATTAATACACACCATCTGTACTCAGCGTTACTAAGGACAAGTTTTCATACGCACCATCTGTATTCGGCGTTACAGCCACGGATCACCACTTCAGCCCAGGTTGACTGATGCTTCAGAGTCGAGCAGGAGGAAAGCCTCGGAAGGCTAGAGGGGTCCCATAACACGGTGTCCTGGACGTTAGCGGTTGCGCTAAGAGAAACAATCTGTTTGGCTTGTACTGAAGCCACATCCATAAAGCCAGTCAGCAGGGAATCTTTTCTTTGAGTTCCTCTGAAAGTTGTCGGATGTCTTCCATAAGGTCAGCAATCTTCTTCTTCGCTTTCTTAAGGAACAGAGTTATCTCGGCTAGCAAAGTCACCGGAGCTTTGTTGTGATCAGGAGCGTTGATCACGTTTTTACAGAAATCTAGCCTAAAATCCATGTCGGATGACTAAAATACTTAACCTTACACACCATTTGTACTCACCGTTACTGAGAACAGGTATTAATACATAACATCTGTACTCAGCGTTACTGAGTAGTATTAATACACACCATTTGTACTCAGCGTTACTGAGTAGTATTAATACACACCATCTGTACTCAGCGTTACTGAGAACAGGTATTAATACACACCATCTGTACTCAGCCTTACTGAGAACAAGTATTAATACACACCATCTGTACTCAGCGTTACTGAGAACAAGTATTATATACACCATCTGTATTCAGCGTTACTGAGTAGTATTAATACACACCATTTGTACCCAGAAGTATTAATACACACCATCTGTACTCAGCGTTACGGAGGACAAGTATTACTACACACCATTTGTACTCAGCGTTAGTGAGTAGTATTAATACACACCATCTGTACTCAGCGTTACTGAGAACAAGTATTAATACACACCATCTGTACTCAGCATTACTGAGAAAAGGTATTAATACACACCATCTGTACTCAGCGTTACTGAGAAGTATTAATACACACCATCTGTACTCAGCGTTACTGAGAACAAGTATTAATACACACCATCTGTACTCAGCGTTACTGAGGACAAGTATTAATACGCGCCATCTTTACTCGGCGTAACGAAGGACAAGTATTAATACACACCATCTGTACTCAGCGTTACTGAGGACAAGCATTACTACACACCATCTGTACTCAGCGTTACTGAGTAGTATTAATACACACCATCTGTACTCAGCGTTACTGAGTAGTATTAATACACACCATCTGAACTCAGCGTTACTGAGTAGTATTAATACACACCATCTGTAATCAGCGTTACTGAGGACAAGTATTAATACACACCATCTGTACTCGGCGTTACTAAGGACAATTATTAATATGCACAATGTGAGCTCAGCGTTACTAAAGACAAGAATTAATACGCGCCATCTTTACTCGGCGTAACTAAGGACAAGTATTAATACACACCATCTGTACTCAGCGTTACTGAGGAGAAGTATTAATACGCACCATCTGTACTCAGCGTTACTGAGTACTATTAATAAGCGCCATCTGGACTGGGCGTTACTAAGGACAATTATTAATACGCGCAATTTTTAATCGGCGTTACTAAGGACAATTATTAATGCGCGCCATCTGTACTGGGCCTTACTAAGGACAATTATTAATACGGGCCATCCGTACTGGGCGTTACTAAGGACAATTATTAATGCGCGCCATCTGTACTGGGCGTTACTAAGGACAATTATTAATACGCGCCATCTGTACTGGGCGTTACTAAGGAAAATTATTAATACGCGCCATCTGTAATGGCGTTACTAAGGACAATTATTAATACGCGCCATCTGTACTGGGCGTTACTAAGGACAATTATTAATACGCGCCATCTGTACTGGGCGTTACTAAGAACAAGTATTCATAAGCGCCATCTGTACTCAGCGTTACTGAGAAGTATTAATACGTACCATGTGTGCTCAGCGTTACTGAGTATTATTAATACACACATTCTGTAATCAGCGTTACTGAGGAAAAGTATTAATACACACCATCTGTACTCGGCGTTACTAAGGACAAGTATTAATAAGCGCCATCTTTACTGGGCGTTACTAAGGACAAGTATTAATACGCACCATCTGTACTCGGCGTTACTAAGGACAATTATTAATATGCGCCATTTGTACTCAGCGTTACTAAGGACAAGTATTACTACACACCATCTGTACTCAGCGTTAATGAGGACAAGTATTACTAAACACCATCTGTACTCAGCGTTACTGAGTACTATTTATGCACACCATCTGTACTCGGCGTTACTAAGGAAAATTATTAATATGCACAATGTGTGCTCAGCGTTACTAAAGACAAGTATTAATTAGCTCCATCTGTACTCAGCGTTACTGAGGACAAGTATTACTACACACCATCTGTACTCAGCGTTACTGAGGAAAAGTATTAATACACACCATCTGTACTCAGCGTTATTGAGTAGTATTAATATACACCATCTGTACTCAGCGTTACTCAGCACAAGTATTACTACACACCATCTGTACTCAGTGTTACTGAGTAGTATTAATACACACCATCTGTACTCAGCGTTACTGAGTAGTATTAATACACACATTCTGTAATCAGCGTTACTAAGGAAAAGTATTAATACACACCATCTGTACTCTGCGTTACTAAGGACAAGTATTAATATGCACAATGTGTGCTCAGCGTTACTAAAGACAAGTATTAAAATGCACAATGTGTGCTCAGCGTTACTAAAGACAAGTATTAAAAAGCGCCATCTGTACTGGGCGTTACTAAGGACAAGTATTAATACGCGCAATTTTTAATCGGCGTTACTACGGAAAATTATTAATATGCACCATCTGTACTCGTCGTTACTAAGAATAAGTATTAATACACACCATCTGTACTCAGCGTTGTGTGTGGACCGCACCACATGCTGTATGTGCGCAGCTAACATTTCTGAGCCCTGTTTGTTTGGGTCAAGTCCGTATGTCTTAAAAAGAGGCATTCTTTGCCAGAAAATATTAAAATTATCCACATTACACACACGATGAGCCCTGCAGGCAGACTGGAGCCAGTCATGGAGGCCAAGGATTCTACTGAAGCGGCCGGCACCGCGACCAACTGTGGGAATGGGACCAGAGATAAAAACAGACTTTCCACACTGCTTTAAAAAGTTAAAACGACGGTTAAAATCTGATTTTGTCAGTTCAGACTGCTGAAGAGCTGTGTCATTTGTTCCGACATGGACTATCACTCTTGTGATGGAGGACGGGAGCGATGGCATTAGGTCCTGGAGTTTTTTTTAAATGTCAGCCGTGGTGGCACCGGGGAAGCAGTGAGAGGTAGCGTTAAAGAAACGGATGTTTCTGGTTATGGAGTCACCAATTATTAGTGTGGTTGGGGAGAAAAGGGGACGAGGAGATGCCGGTTGTGGGGTTCCAGAGCAGGACTGAGCAGAATCTGCTTCAACACTGCGTGCGGACTGAGGATGGAGTGTGTGAGCTGCCGAGTGTTGTGTTGGAGTAGCAGTAACATACCTGAGAGAAGGGCTACCCGACGGTGCAGGGTAGAGACGGCCTCCGGAGCGTCTGAGCACAGCCTCCTTTAGGATCCTGCGTCGTGAAGCGGAGGTTTTTGACCGGGATGACGGCCGCCGATCAGGCCCAGCGACAGACTGGCGGTCCAGTGCAGGAGATGTAGCCGATGGAGGAGATGCAACAGTGTCGGCAGGCACTGTGCGGCGAAAGAGATCCGTATCAGGGAGACTCGAAGCCGCAGGTGCATACTCTGGATGGACCGGAGTGTCGTTAGACAAGGCTGCATAGCGGTTGGAGAGGCCGATGGACAGAGGAGAGGCAGCCCCATCAGAGCCTCTCTTGCAGCCACGGATCTGCAACCACTTCAGCCCAGGTTGACTGATGTTTCGGAGTCGAGCAGGAGGAAAGCACAAGTATTAATACGTACCATCTGTACTCAGCGTTACTAAGGACAAGTATTAATACACGCAAACTTTACTTGGTGTTACTGAGGACAAGTATTAATACGCACCATCAGCACTCGGCGTTACTGACGACAAGTATTAATACGCACCATCAGCACTCGGCGTTACTGAGGAAAAGTATTAATACGCACCATCTGTACTCGGCGTTACTGAGGACAAGTATTAATACGCACCATCTGTACTCGGCGTTACTAAGGACAAGTATTAATACGCACCATCTTTACTCGGCATTACTAAGGACAAGTATTAATACGCACCATCTGTACTCGGCGTTACTAGGGACAAGTATTAATACGCACCATCTGTACTCGGCGTTACTAAGGACAAGTATTAATACGCACCATCTGTACTCGGCGTTACTAAGGACAAGTATTAATACGCACCATCTTTACTCGGCATTACTGAGGACAAGTATTAATACGCACCATCTGTACTCGGCGTTACTGAGGAGAAGTATTAATACGCACCATCTGTACTCGGCGTTACTAAGGACAAGTATTAATACGCACCATCTGTACTCGGCGTTACTAAGGACAAGTATTAATACGCACCATCTGTACTCGGCATTACTAAGGACAAGTATTAATACGCACCATCTGTACTCGCCGTTACTGAGGAGAAGTATTAATACGCACCATCTGTACTCGGCGTTACTAAGGACAAGTATTAATACGCACCATCTGTACTCGGCGTTACTAAGGACAAGTATTAATACGCACCATGTTTACTCAGCGTTACTAAGGACAAGTATTAATACGCACCATCTGTACTCGGCGTTACTGAGGAGAAGTATTAATACGCACCATCTGTACTCGGCGTTACTAAGGACAAGTATTAATACGCACCATCTTTACTCAGCGTTACTAAGGACAAGTATTAATACGCACCATCTGTACTCAGCGTTACTAAGGACAAGTATTAATACGCACCATCTGTACTCGGCGTTACTAAGGACAAGTATTAATACGCACCATGTTTACTCGGCGTTACTAAGGACAAGTATTAATACGCACCATCTGTACTCGGCGTTACTGAGGAGAAGTATTAATACGCACCATCTGTACTCAGCGTTACTGAGGACAAGTATTAATACGCACCATCAGCACTCAGCGTTACTGAGGACAAGTATTAATACGCACCATCTGCAGTCAGCGTTTATATCATTATTTTATAGTGTAAAGTTAGGATCACAGTGTTAAAACTCTACAGCTCTGAGTGTATGTGCTCCTTTCTGTATCTAACTGCCCAGGCACGTGTGTGTGTGAGCAAGTTTGTGTGCTTTGGGAGAAAAGGGAGGGAGCATCAAAAATACCTTGCAAAGGAAAATGTAGAAGCAGATTTTGTATTACAAAACATACATCAATATAGTCCATCACAGTAAGAATGTCCTGTTTCTAGCACAGAGCACAAAAAACACCAGTTTATTCCACAAAAGTCAGGTTATGGAAGAAATGGCATGATCAAGCAGAGTGCATGCAGAGGACACAGAGAGGAGGAGCAGGCAGTCAGGGACTTTCCAAGACTCAGGTGCAGTAGGAAAGAGCCAAGAGATGATGTGAATCCAAGAAACAGAGCTATAAAAGGAGGTCCAAAAGGAGGTGAAATTCAGTCGTTACATGTATTAGTACGCACCATCAGCACTCGGCGTTACTGAGGACAAGTATTAGTACGCACCATCAGCACTCGGCGTTACTGAGGACAAGTATTAGTACGTACCAACTTTACTCAGCATTACTGAGGGCAAGTATTAATACACACCATCTGTACTCAGCATTCCTGAGGACAAGGATTAATACACACCATCTGTACTCGGCGTTACTAAGGACAAGTATTAATACGCACCATCTGTACTCAGCGTTACTAAGGACAAGTATTAATACACACCATCTGTATTCGGCGTTTCAGCCACGGATCACCACTTCAGCCCAGGTTGACTGATGCTTCGGAGTTGAGCAGGAGGAAAGCCTCGGAAGGCTAGAGGGGTCCCATAACACGGTGTCCTGGATGTTAGCGGTTGCGCTAAGAGAAACAATCTGTTTGGCTTGTACTGAAACCACATCCATAAAGCCAGTCAGCAGGGAATCTTTTTCTTTGAGTTCCTCTGAAAGTCGTCGGATGTCTTCCATAAGGTCAGCAATCTTCTTCTTCGCTTTCTTAAGGAACAGAGTTATCTCGGCTAGCATAGTCACCGGAGCTTTGTTGTGATCAGGAGCGTTGATCGCGTTTTACAGTCATCTAGCTTAAAATCCATGTCGGATGACTAAAATCCTTAACCTTACACACCATCTGTACTCAACGTTACTGAGAACAGGTATTGATACACACCATGTGTACTCAGCGTTACTGAGAACAGGTATTGATACACACCATCTGTACTCAGCGTTACTGAGTAGTATTAATACACACCATCTGTACTCAGTGTTACTGAGGACAAGTATTAATACATACCATCTGTACTCGGCGTTACTGAGGACAAGTATTAATACACACCATCTGTACTCAGCGTTACTGAGGACAAGTATTACTACGCACCATCAGCACTCGGCGTTACTGAGGACAAGTATTACTACGCACCATCAGCACTCGGCGTTACTGAGGACAAGTATTAATACGCACCATCAGCACTCGGCGTTACT
>NW_024040728.1:0-23681 GCF_014851395.1 Micropterus salmoides | reverse complement strand
AGGTGTCCAGAGTCACTTGGAATCCACAGGCACTGATTCCTGGGTAAACATCCAGGAACCGGGACCGTTCACGCGGGCAGTCCACAGACAGGAATAGGCACCGTTCCCGGGTATGGGTACAGCGACAAGGCCACCTTCAGCCGGAGGTCCTCACTCACAAACAGACGCTCATTCCTGGGTGGACATTCAGGAAAAGGATCCAGTCCGCCTGGAAGTCCCTAGCCAGGATCAGACGCTCTCCCGTCCAAGTCCTAAGCAGGCCCTGCCAAGCCTGGCTTCCGAGATCAGGCGAGATCGGGCAGTCCCAGGCCGGAATGGCCGTAAGCTGCCTTTGCACACCCCAGACGGGCCTTCAAAACACGATGTAACATTTACACAGCACTGTGTACAGGATAGGGAGAAAAGAAGCAGCAGCAGCAGCAGCAGCAGCGCCCCCTGCTGTTTCCTAAAGAGACGTTCAAAAGATCTCCTTTCACCGAAGCGCCCTCTGCCGTTTTTCGAAGGCGAAGCGAAAAAGGCTTACAGCACCGGGTATTCCCAGGCGGTCACCCGTCCAAGTACTAACCAGGCCCTGCTCTGCTTAGCTTCCGAGATCGGACGAGATCGGGCGCTCCCAGAGCGGTGTGGCCGTAAGCCACTCAGGCACCCCCACACGGCCCTTCAAAAGATGTTCTACGGCTAATTGACAAAAAACGTATTCTGCCCATAATGTCCAAGGTGCTCCAGAGTCACTTGGAATCCACAGGCACTGATTCCTGGGTAAACATCCAGGAACCGGGACACCGTTCACGCTGGCAGTCCACAGACAGGAAGAGGCACCCGTTCCCGGGTATGGGTACAGCGACAAGGCCACCTTCAGCCAGAGGTCCTCACTCACAAACAGACGCTCATTCCTGGGTGGACATTCAGGAAAAGGATCCAGTCCGCCTGGAAGTCCCTAGCCAGGATCAGACGCTCTCCCGTCCAAGTCCTAAGCAGGCCCTGCCAAGCCTGGCTTCCGAGATCAGGCGAGATCGGGCAGTCCCAGGCCCACCTGCAGCAGCAGCAGCGCCCCCTGCTGTTTCCTAAAGAGACGTTCAAAAGATCTCCTTTCACCGAAGCGCCCTCTGCCGTTTTTCGAAGGCGAAGCGAAAAAGGCTTACAGCACCGGGTATTCCCAGGCGGTCACCCGTCCAAGTACTAAGCAGGCCCTGCCAAGCCTGGCTTCCGAGATCAGGCGAGATCGGGCAGTCCAGGGCCGGAATGGCCGTAAGCTGCCTTTGCACACCCCAGACGGGCCTTCAAAACACGATGTAACATTTACACAGCACTGTGTACAGGATAGGGAGAAAAAGAAGCAGCAGCAGCAGCAGCAGCAGCGCCCCCTGCTGTTTCCTAAAGAGACGTTCAAAAGATCTCCTTTCACCGAAGCGCCCTCTGCCGTTTTCGAAGGCGAAGCGAAAAAGGCTTACAGCACGGGTATTCCAGGCGGTCACCGTCCAAGTACTAACCAGGCCCTGCTCTGCTTAGCTTCCGAGATCGGACGAGATCGGGCGCTCCCAGAGCGGTGTGGCCGTAAGCCACTCAGGCGCCCCAAACGGCCCTTCAAAAGATGTTCTACGGCTAATTGACAAAAAAACGTATTCTGCCATAATGTCCAAGGTGCTCCAGAGTCACTTGGAATCCACAGGCACTGATTCCTGGGTAAACATCCAGGAACCGGGACACCGTTCACGCTGGCAGTCCACAGACAGGAATAGGCACCCGTTCCCGGGTATGGGTACAGCGACAAGGCCACCTTCAGCCGGAGGTCCTCACTCAAAAACAGATGCTCATTCCTGGGTGGACATTCAGGAAAAGGATCCAGTCCGCCTGGAAGTCCCTAGCCAGGATCAGACGCTCTCCCGTCCAAGTCCTAAGCAGGCCCTGCCAAGCCTGGCTTCCGAGATCAGGCGAGATCGGGCAGTCCCAGGCCGGAATGGCCGTAAGCTGCCTTTGCACACCCCAGACGGGCCTTCAAAACACGATGTAACATTTACACAGCACTGTGTACAGGATAGGGAGAAAAAGAACCAGCAGCAGCAGCAGCAGCAGCGCCCCCTGCTGTTTCCTAAAGAGACGTTCAAAAGATCTCCTTTCACCGAAGCGCCCTCTGCCGTTTTTCGAAGGCGAAGCGAAAAAGGCTTACAGCACCGGGTATTCCCAGGCGGTCACCCGTCCAAGTACTAACCAGGCCCTGCTCTGCTTAGCTTCCGAGATCGGACGAGATCGGGCGCTCCCAGAGCGGTGTGGCCGTAAGCCACTCAGGCGCCCCCAAACGGCCCTTCAAAAGATGTTCTACGGCTAATTGACAAAAAACGTATTCTGCCCATAATGTCCAAGGTGCTCCAGAGTCACTTGGAATCCACAGGCACTGATTCCTGGGTAAACATCCAGGAACCGGGACACCGTTCACGCTGGCAGTCCACAGACAGGAATAGGCACCCGTTCCCGGGTATGGGTACAGCAACAAGGCCACCTTCAGCCGGAGGTCCTCACTCACAAACAGACGCTCATTCCTGGGTGGACATTCAGGAAAAGGATCCAGTCCGCCTGGAAGTCCCTAGCCAGGATCAGACGCTCTCCCGTCCAAGTCCTAAGCAGGCCCTGCCAAGCCTGGCTTCCGAGATCAGGCGAGATCGGGCAGTCCCAGGCCGGAATGGCCGTAAGCTGCCTTTGCACACCCCAGACGGGCCTTCAAAACACGATGTAACATTTACACAGCACTGTGTACAGGATAGGGAGAAAAAGAAGCAGCAGCAGCAGCAGCAGCAGCAGCGCCCCTGCTGTTTCCTAAAGAGACGTTCAAAAGATCTCCTTTCACCGAAGCGCCCTCTGCCGTTTTTCGAAGGCGAAGCGAAAAAGGCTTACAGCACCGGGTATTCCCAGGCGGTCACCCGTCCAAGTACTAACCAGGCCCTGCTCTGCTTAGCTTCCGAGATCGGACGAGATCGGGCTCTCCCAGAGCGGTGTGGCCGTAAGCCACTCAGGCGCCCCCAAACGGCCCTTCAAAAGATGTTCTACGGCTAATTGACAAAAAACGTATTCTGCCCATAATGTCCAAGGTGCTCCAGAGTCACTTGGAATCCACAGGCACTGATTCCTGGGTAAACATCCAGGAACCGGGACACCGTTCACGCTGGCAGTCCACAGACAGGAATAGGCACCCGTTCCCGGGTATGGGTACAGCGACAAGGCCACCTTCAGCCGGAGGTCCTCACTCACAAACAGACGCTCATTCCTGGGTGGACATTCAGGAAAAGGATCCAGTCCGCCTGGAAGTCCCTAGCCAGGATCAGACGCTCTCCCGTCCAAGTCCTAAGCAGGCCCTGCCAAGCCTGGCTTCCGAGATCAGGCGAGATCGGGCAGTCCCAGGCCGGAATGGCCGTAAGCTGCCTTTGCACACCCCAGACGGGCCTTCAAAACACGATGTAACATTTACACAGCACTGTGTACAGGATAGGGAGAAAAAGAAGCAGCAGCAGCAGCAGCAGCAGCGCCCCCTGCTGTTTCCTAAAGAGACGTTCAAAAGATCTCCTTTCACCGAAGCGCCCTCTGCCGTTTTTCGAAGGCGAAGCGAAAAAGGCTTACAGCACCGGGTATTCCCAGGCGGTCACCCGTCCAAGTACTAACCAGGCCCTGCTCTGCTTAGCTTCCGAGATCGGACGAGATCGGGAGCTCCCAGAGCGGTGTGGCCGTAAGCCACTCAGGCGCCCCCAAACGGCCCTTCAAAAGATGTTCTACGGCTAATTGAAAAAACGTATTCTGCCCATAATGTCCAAGGTGCTCCAGAGTCACTTGGAATCCACAGGCACTGATTCCTGGGTAAACATCCAGGAACCGGGACACCGTTCACGCTGGCAGTCCACAGACAGGAATAGGCACCCGTTCCCAGGTATGGGTACAGCGACAAGGCCACCTTCAGCCGGAGGTCCTCACTCACAAACAGACGCTCATTCCTGGGTGGACATTCAGGAAAAGGATCCAGTCCGCCTGGAAGTCCCTAGCCAGGATCAGACGCTCTCCCGTCCAAGTCCTAAGCAGGCCCTGCCAAGCCTGGCTTCCGAGATCAGGCGAGATCGGGCAGTCCCAGGCCGGAATGGCCGTAAGCTGCCTTTGCACACCCCAGACGGGCCTTCAAAACACGATGTAACATTTACACAGCACTGTGTACAGGATAGGGAGAAAAAGAAGCAGCAGCAGCAGCAGCAGCGCCCCCTGCTGTTTCCTAAAGAGACGTTCAAAAGATCTCCTTTCACCGAAGCGCCCTCTGTCGTTTTTAATTGACAAAAAACGTATTCTGCCCATAATGTCCAAGGTGCTCCAGAGTCACTTGGAATCCACAGGCACTGATTCCTGGGTAAACATCCAGGAACCGGGACACCGTTCACGCTGGCAGTCCACAGACAGGAATAGGCACCCGTTCCCGGGTATGGGTACAGCGACAAGGCCACCTTCAGCCGGAGGTCCTCACTCACAAACAGACGCTCATTCCTGGGTGGACATTCAGGAAAAGGATCCAGTCCGCCTGGAAGTCCCTAGCCAGGATCAGACGCTCTCCCGTCCAAGTCCTAAGCAGGCCCTGCCAAGCCTGGCTTCCGAGATCAGGCGAGATCGGGCAGTCCCAGGCCCACCTGCAGCAGCAGCAGCGCCCCCTGCTGTTTCCTAAAGAGACGTTCAAAAGATCTCCTTTCACCGAAGCGCCCTCTGCCGTTTTTCGAAGGCGAAGCGAAAAAGGCTTACAGCACCGGGTATTCCCAGGCGGTCACCCGTCCAAGTACTAACCAGGCCCTGCTCTGCTTAGCTTCCGAGATCTGACGAGATCGGGCAGTCCAGGGCCGGAATGGCCGTAAGCTGCCTTTGCACACCCCAGACGGGCCTTCAAAACACGATGTAACATTTACACAGCACTGTGTACAGGATAGGGAGAAAAAGAAGCAGCAGCAGCAGCAGCAGCAGCGCCCCCTGCTGTTTCCTAAAGAGACGTTCAAAAGATCTCCTTTCACCGAAGCGCCCTCTGCCGTTTTTCGAAGGCGAAGCGAAAAAGGCTTACAGCACCGGGTATTCCCAGGCGGTCACCCGTCCAAGTACTAACCAGGCCCTGCTCTGCTTAGCTTCCGAGATCGGACGAGATCGGGCGCTCCCAGAGCGGTGTGGCCGTAAGCCACTCAGTCACCCCCACACGGCCCTTCAAAAGATGTTCTACGGCTAATTGACAAAAAACATATTCTGCCCATAATGTCCAAGGTGCTCCAGAGTCACTTGGAATCCACAGGCACTGATTCCTGGGTAAACATCCAGGAACCGGGACACCGTTCACGCTGGCAGTCCACAGACAGGAATAGGCACCCGTTCCCGGGTATGGGTACAGCGACAAGGCCACCTTCAGCCGGAGGTCCTCACTCACAAACAGACGCTCATTCCTGGGTGGACATTCAGGAAAAGGATCCAGTCCGCCTGGAAGTCCCTAGCCAGGATCAGACGCTCTCCCGTCCAAGTCCTAAGCAGGCCCTGCCAAGCCTGGCTTCCGAGATCAGGCGAGATCGGGCAGTCCCAGGCCGGAATGGCCGTAAGCTGCCTTTGCACACCCCAGACGGGCCTTCAAAACACGATGTAACATTTACACAGCACTGTGTACAGGATAGGGAGAAAAAGAAGCAGCAGCAGCAGCAGCAGCGCCCCCTGCTGTTTCCTAAAGAGACGTTCAAAAGATCTCCTTTCACCGAAGCGCCCTCTGCCGTTTTTCGAAGGCGAAGCGAAAAAGGCTTACAGCACCGGGTATTCCCAGGCGGTCACCCGTCCAAGTACTAACCAGGCCCTGCTCTGCTTAGCTTCCGAGATCGGACGAGATCGGGCGCTCCCAGAGCGGTGTGGCCGTAAGCCACTCAGGCGCCCCCAAACGGCCCTTCAAAAGATGTTCTACGGCTAATTGACAAAAAACGTATTCTGCCCATAATGTCCAAGGTGCTCCAGAGTCACTTGGAATCCACAGGCACTGATTCCTGGGTAAACATCCAGGAACCGGGACACCGTTCACGCTGGCAGTCCACAGACAGGAATAGGCACCCGTTCCCGGGTATGGGTACAGCGACAAGGCCACCTTCAGCCGGAGGTCCTCACTCACAAACAGACGCTCATTCCTGGGTGGACATTCAGGAAAAGGATCCAGTCCGCCTGGAAGTCCCTAGCCAGGATCAGACGCTCTCCCGTCCAAGTCCTAAGCAGGCCCTGCCAAGCCTGGCTTCCGAGATCAGGCGAGATCGGGCAGTCCCAGGCCGGAATGGCCGTAAGCTGCCTTTGCACACCCCAGACGGGCCTTCAAAACACGATGTGAGTTATAAGTAAAAGGAGGAATCTCCGGGGCCAGCAAAGGATCAGTAGGAGGTTTCTTTGGAATCAAGTCAGTCTTTATTATTAAACAAGTGAAGAATAAATTGAAATAATGACAGCAAAGCAGTAAAATGGTATAACGGTGAGTAAAAATTACCTTCAACAGCATGCAGCAAAATAAGAGTGAGTTCCAAAATTAAACTTTGTAAAATCTTTGCTAAAGCTTTGTGTGACAAACTTACCATCATTTAAGAACTAAAGAATAAGATGAAATAATTACAGTAAAATAGTATAACAGTGAGTTAAAATTAAACAGCATTTTTTAATTACCTTCAAAATCTTTGCTAAAGCTTTGTGTGACAAACTTACCATCAGTAAACAAGTGAAGAATAAATTGAAATAATGACAGTAAAGCAGTAAAATGGTATAACGGTGAGTAAAAATTAAACAGCATTACAAATTACCTTCAACAGCATGCAGCAAAATAAGAGAGTGTTCCAAATTACTTTGCTATTGCTTTGTCTTACAAACTTGCCATCATTATCACTCCAAAGCTGTAGCCTAGAGTTTCCATGAGCCAATGACAAGAGACTAGGAGGGGTTACCATAGGCCAATGATGGGAGTCTGTGAAAATAAAAGGAGTCCATTTAGTCATTCAGAATCATATAACAAAACTATTCCAAAACAACCTAAACATGAGCAAGAGAGCAGTCAATTCGAAGATGATCAGCCAGACACCTGTAACGAGTTATCAAAACTCAACCCCAGGAGGAGCCCCGAAGAAACGAGTGTTGTACTTGAGTCGGATCCAGACGCCGCCACCCGATACACTTCATGAGGAATGGAATTTAGATTCAGGACGTGTCTGGGGGTATGCATTCAATTATGATGTAAACGAACTTTGTTTTTACCAGTTGGAGAAAGGTGAAACATTTGGACCCCTCACAGCAAAAGCAACGCTCACATCAACGGACTGGGCTGTGCTGACTCTGTTGGTTTTAAACAATCTGAAAGCCGCGACGTCCGAGGAACCTGCTACAAAAGACAAGGAGACTCAAACAACTGTGAGAATCAAGCAGGAAGTTCCACCCGTGTTTGTTCCTAAAAAAATTGTTTCCTGTAGTGTTTGGGAGACAAAAAGCTCAGCTTCTGGTAGATGGTTCTACCGTGCAAGCCATCAGAAGAGTGAAGGAGATGAAGCCTTGGATGAATTTGTCTTGCAGTATTTCAATACTGAATGTGGCGTGTTTCAGACTTCATTAAGGATACCTGTCGAGGTTTGGATGGAAATGATGTTTGAAAAAGCAGAAAAGCTAAAAGATCTCTTCAAAAAAAGTCAGACCTCCTGGGAGATTCTGCAAATGAAAAAGACTCTAACGTTCACAGAAGACTCCTCCTCCAACAACGCCCCCTAAGCCTGCCCCTAAGAAAACACAATTTAAAGGAGGCCTAAATCTGAAATACCATGTCTTCGAGCCAGCAGACTCATAGAAAAAGCAACTCTCTACCTCTTCTACCACATCCAGGGTCAGAGGAGACAGCTACCCCTTCTACAACACATCTGGTGATGACCCATTTTAGCATGAGCAATATGCCTACTTGGTGGTGTACGGATCGAGAGCATGAGAGCCTCGATACTAATCCTGCATCAGCAGCAGCAACACAGCAGGCGCAGAGCGCCACTTCCAGCCCCTCTGCTTCACCACCACCACTAGCAGGGCTGCCAGGGACCCCTTTCATGCTAGACACGGACTCTGGTTGCATCTCCCCTCTTTCACCACCTCCATCACCCTTCTGGCCTTCTTCTCCTTCTTCAACATCGTCGGTTCCGAGCGTCTCACCACCAGACTCTCCCAAAAGAACAGATGAGCCTGACGGGGTGCTCTCCGCCGTGTTTGTGAACACAGTGAAAACTGTGGTGCTTCGACTGCTGAAGAAAGTTCTATTTAGATATAGAAGTTCTATTTGTAACGGTTGTATAACGGGCCACCCGAGCCAGATGCAACACGAGTGTCTGTTTGACATGCCTGACTACTTCCTCAGGCGGCATTATGATGAGGTGTTAAAGCGGCTCTGGACGGATCGTTTCATTGCTACCATTCAACGGGCGCTTCATGCGCGAAACATCCAAGTGTCTGTATACAGGGTCCATGGTGCTACCGAGGCCTTTCTTCACAACCTCAAAATGACACGACGCATCGGTGAGAAAATTGACAAATTGTACGACATGTTGATCGGAGAAGATGAGGCCAAGATCAAGGAGATGAATGAAATTGCGGACTTTTGGAAGGGAAAAATTAATTGATAATGGGTGATTATTGTAGAAAATATGTTACATATTGTTGATTTTGTGAGTTATTGTGTAAAAAAAAAAATTTAAAAATAAATAAAAATTACCTTGACTGAAGTGATAAGATTGCATAATAATATTTACCATATTGTAGGAGGGAGTGTATTGAAATTAACATTGACTGTGTTGAGAGGATGATGTTTGTGAAAACTAATAATAAAAAAAATCATAAAGACTCTTGTATCCCGTTGTTGTTTTCAAATACCCTCAAAGAGAGCAGCAGGAAACATGTCTGAAAAACGAATTATGAAAAAAGTGTATTATAATCCATCACATCCGGCTAGTTTTGGCGGAGTAGACAGACTCCATAGAGCGTTACAGGATGAAATGGGAAAAAAAGTAAATGTAGAATGCGTCAAAGATTTTTTATCTGAGCAGGATTCATATACTTTGCATAAACCTGCCAGGATACATTTTGTAAGAAATAGAGTTTTTGTACCACGACCCCTAAATCAGTTTCAGGCGGATCTTTGCGATATGCAGGCTTTGGCTGAACACAATGATGGCTTTAATTATTTATTAACAGTAATTGATGTTTTTTCCAAACGGGCATATGCTAGACCCTTGAAGAAAAAAACAGGGGTGGAGGTCTCTAAGGCATTTGAGTCTATTTTAAAAGACAGCCGGAACCCTGAAAAGTTACAAACGGATGCGGGTAAAGAATTCTTTAACAAGACTTTTGAAAGATTAATGACAAAACAAGGTATTAATCATTTTGCAACGGCCAGTGACTTAAAAGCGTCAGTGGTTGAAAGGTTTAACCGTACGCTAAAAACGCGAATGTGGAGGTTTTTTACAGCTACAAACACCCGTAGATACTTGGATGTCTTACAGAAATTGCTTGAAAGCTACAATAATAGCTTCATAAAAGTATAAAAATGACGCCTATGCAGGTCACGTCAGAAAATACCTCTCAAGTGTTTGAAAACCTGTACGGTACATTTCCTATTAGGCGCAAAAATGATTTAAAGATGAAATTTAATGTAGGGGATTTGGTAAGAATATCAAAACTGAGAGGAGTGTTTGATAAAAAATATCAACAGAGTTATACAGATGAACTTTTTACAGTGACAGAATGCATTCCTCGTCAACCCCCCGTTTATAAACTGAATGATTATGACGGAGAGCCTATACAGGGTACATTCTATGAAGCGGAATTGCAGAAAGTTTTGATTTCTAAGGACAAAGCATTTCCGGTTGCAGAAATCTTAGAGGAACGTAGTATCAGGGGGAGAAAAGAAATGCTGGTGCGCTGGAAAAACTGGCCTGAGAAGTTTAACAGCTGGGTCAAAGCAAGAGACCTAAAAAATATATAAAAAACAGATACATTTGATTTGTAGTCATTACAACATGGATCAAGCCTCCGGAGAGGGGTTTTACGTGACTTTACCTTCCAACGCCAGTCTTGAAGTATTTAAAAATAATACGAGCTCTAGCTACCATGTAGATTTAGCGCAGCATCTTAATTTAGAGGGACGGTGGCAAGTGGCCTTGACAGAGATTTCATATCCGCATACCTGGTTTAACATATCTAATGGGGATGCCTACTTTGATTGGAGGAATAAACCCTCAGAAGGAGAGTCAGACAGTGAGGTCCACCGTCAGAGGTTTAGGGGAGGATATTATCACAACATAGAGCAGCTCAGGCTCGAGCTGCATGCATTTCTTAGAAAAATTGGCTCCGATATTTATTTTGTCTTTAGTACCATTCAAAAGAGATTTGAATTTCAGGCAGGGGGGCAATTTCACCTCCGTTTTTATCCTCCTGTTGCTTACATGTTGGGGTTTGAACCGGGGAAATGGTTACAGTTCAATCAGAGGATGGCACCCTACCCAGCAGATATAAAAGCTGGTATGTCCCATCTATATGTCTACAGTGATCTGGTTCGACATCAGCTGGTTGGCGATACATACGCTCCGCTCTTGAGAACGATCGATATACAAGGAACATACGGGGACGTCATCACACAATATTTTAATCCCCCCTGCTACCTTCCAGTGATCAAGAATCACATTGAAAACATTCACATAGAGATTAAAACGGATCAAAATACACCGGTGAAGTTTACTTTTGGAAAGACTATTGTGAAACTCCATTTTAGACCTTCAAAAAACTTTGCAACTTCTGTGACAAAATGATACATCATACCCGCGATCCTCACCGTTTTGTGAGCTATTATGAAAATCAAGTAGGGGGTGCTCTCCCTGGTTTTAGCGGGGCTCCCGTGATGTACGGGAGAGGCATAGGGTCTATATTCTCAAAATTATTTCGTTTTGTTGCACCGCTGATGAAAAGAGGTTTTGCCATTGCTAAGCCTCATCTTAAATCAGCCGCTAAAAACATAGCCTCAGAGGTGATAACCCACGCCGTTGGTAAATTAGGTGATCGCTCGGCCCAAGGTGTTCAAGAAGGGTCAGGCAGCATGATGGTGTTGGCTCGAAGAGCAAGGAAGAGACCGCCAGGGCGGCGTGTAAAAGCAGGGCATATAAAAAGAAAAAGATCAGTTGAAAAAAGTAAGACCAAGAGGAAGCACACTAGCAGAAGGGCCTCTGATATATTTTAGAAAAGATGGCTCTTTTACATCACAAATCGGCCGAATGCACTATGGGGGAATTGGATTTATTTTCAGCTCCTATGACACAGCTCTCTATCGATGAAAAGATTTACACAGAAGTCATGCCTCTGTCAGCCATTACTGATGGAGGTCCCGTTGAATTCTTTATCCCCGGTGACGGGGAAAAATATTTGGATTTGAACGACACCCTGTTACACCTGCGTTTGAAAATTACGAATGCGGATGGATCAGACCTGGCTGATGATGCCTCTGTGGGTCTCATCAATTATCCCCTAAATACAATCTTCAGCCAATGCGACGTTATTTTGGGAGATAGACTGATTTCACAGTCCAGCGCTACACACCCCTACAGAGCAATGATCGAAACCCTGCTCAACTATTCTGAAGATACTCTAAAAAGCCAGTTCACCGCCGGATTATTTTACAAAGACACAGCGGGGTCTATGGACTCAGTGGTGATAGATGATGGGCCAAACAAAGGATTAGTACAGAGAGCTCAATTCAGTGAAGAATCGAAGGAGGTACACCTGTTGGGCCCTCTTCATAGTGACATTTTTTTCAGCGAGAGGCTTCTCCTGAACTCTGTGGATTTAAGAATTAAGCTAACCAGGGCTAGCGATGCCTTTTCTCTCATGGCTGGGGCAGCCAGTACTTACAGATTAAAAATACTGGGGGCTTCTCTGTTTGTTAAGAAAGTCACTGTATCCCCAGCAGTGCGATAGGTCATGCATCGGCCTTAATGAGGGGAACGCCCTCTACCCCTTATCCCGTGTGAATGTCAAAACCTATTCTATACCCGCGAATTCACGGATATGCAACCAAGAAAATCTCTTCCTAGGAACGTTACCTAAATATCTAGTTATTGCCATGGTAAACCACGAAGCCTTCACAGGAAAGAGAGACCTGTCACCTTTCAATTTTATACACAATGATGTAGAATACATGGCGTTGTGTCAGGACGGGAGACAAGTCCCAGCCAAAGCTTTCCAGCCTCAATTTAACCACGGGTTGTCTGTCCGAGAATTTTATAATATGTTTACCGCCACAGGGAGACATCTAAAAGATTTACCTCTGAGCATCAACCGGGAAGAATTTCAGCAAGGTTACTCTTTGTTTGTTTTCAACCTCAATGCCAGTGAAGACAGCGACGCTTTGTCAACCATTTCCAACGGGAGTTTAAGACTTGAAATGAGATTCCGAGTGCCCTTACCTCATACCACAACTCTCATTGTTTACGCGTGTTACGAATCTATTCTGGAAATAAATTCAAAACGACAAGTGTTGGTGGACTATTACTAAAGCAATATGAACAACCATGAATTGGAAGGAATATTGCGACATTTACTTGGAGATTCCTTTTGTGGCGTGTGGGCTTCGGATCAGTTACCTTTACTGAGACAGTCCTTTAGACTACCAGCTTACATGATAGTTAACACCCACCCTGCACACGAGCCTGGGGAGCACTGGCTGGCGCTCACTCTTGAGGAAGGTCAGAAAGCTAGCTTTTTTGATTCTTTTGGATTCTCACCAGAGTTTTCACATTACCCTAAAAGTATCTTGGAATTTTTAAAAAAACGCTGTGAAACCATTTCATATCATACACATCAGTTTCAGCATACACTGTCTACCACATGTGGTCAGCATTGTGTGTTCTATTTGTGTCATCGAGCCTGCGGTCTATCTTTTGAGAATGTGCTGTCTTTGTATCATGATGATTTTACAAGAAATGATTCTATGGTATCCAATTTTGTGAAAAAATATCAACGTTGTATGAGGCAACAAAGAGCCGCATCTTTTCACCACACAGTTTGTTCTTTACAAATGTTCAAAGACTGTTATAAGTTATAAATAAAGATGAATCTTGAGACAAATAACTTTAGCTTGAATTGTTTTTATTATGGGTTAAAATTAAGCCATCGTGGAGCAAGGGGGGTGAGTTTCTTTCTTTTTTCTCTTCTTGAGGGTGGCGAGGCGTCCACCTCTTCCCACTGGGGGGTTAAAGATGCTCGTCTGTGTTTTCTTCCCTTCTTAAATAGTAAGGGCTGTGTCTCATCATCCTCTCCATCCCTGCGAGGGGCACGGGGTGTCTGCTTTTTCCTTCTTCCCCTCTTTATCGGCAGGGACATCACCTCCTCCTCATCTTCCCGGGGTCCTACCGTTTGAAGTTGCCTATATTGCTCTCGAGCTTGAGGGTTGCTCATCATTGATAAAGGGATGTTGAGTTCTGACAAAGTATTCAAAAAACCTGTCCATCCCTTAGGAGGCTGGGATTTTTTAAGGGAGACGGTCAGACTTTTAAACAAGTCAAGCAGGTGTGAACCTTTCACAACATCTCCGTTATACACAAACTCTCCCCTGGGAGTCCACCCACCTCGGCTCTTGGTTAATTTCTTTATGATGTACTGTGCATTGTTACGATAGCGAGCCGGCAAGTTTTGTACAACCTCCCTTGCTGTTTCATCCAGTTTCTTGTCTTCTTCTTCTTCTTCTTCTCCTCCTTCTACGCGCTGCTTCAGTGCCTCAGAATCTTTAGCTACTGTCAGAGTAATGTGCGTTCTTCCTTCTCTCCTTGTTTGACCAGAGCTAGGTATCTTTGCAGCAGGGCATTGTATTTCTTAATTTTTTCATAAGCGTTCATACCATCCTCGTTTAGTATTGCCCTCATTTTTTCATCCAAATCATTTTCTACCGTATGTCTCATTATTTCAGCGTTGGATGCAGATGGTACAGAATGATTCAGCCGGTTTAGTTGCTGAGGCGTCACCAAAAACATTTTCTGACTCATGATTTATCTATTAATTAGCCCTCCCAAAATGACAGGAAGGATTGTTGAAAGAAGAGGTAACAGAAAGCCTCCAGACTGTTTTGTCAGAGCCTTATGTTTGGTTTTAAGACTTGTTTTTTTATTAGCCAGCAACCTTATAATTTTCTTTTGTTTTTTGAGTTTGTTATATTGAGCTGAGGTCATAGGAATGTTTCCTTTTAAAAGATTCAAAGAGAGTTCACACAAAGACTGAAGAAAGTCCGATGAGCAATTGTTGAGAATATCTTTACGCTTTTGAGGCGTGGCGTGACATAAAGCCCTCAGTAAAGGCGCATTCCTTTTTAAACGTGCTGACATGTTGGCTCAGGACTTTGATTTGGGAAGATAGACAACGGGCCACTGGTGGGGTAGCACTCCTGATCTTAGTCTGTAAGTTTCTGGGCAACTAGGTGTGAGGTCCAAGATTAAATACCCGTGAGGATCTTTGGTAGCATCTTCAAAACTTTCTAAGAAAAAGGCTTTTCGTCCAGGAAATATTTGTTGAGCTAATATACTCATCTGTAATCTATCTCGAGGGTTTTTAAACAAAACCAAATAGTTACTATTTAAACTAATTGTCCTACTGTGCTTTCCACGGTGAAATACATTTTGAGTCAACATGATGACACTCATTTTTTTGTGGTGCCTGTACTGTGTGAAAATTTTCACAACTTCAGGGTGATCAGAGGCCTGGAAAATGACATCATCCAAAATTATAAGATGATCTTGATCAGGTGGGAATAGAATTTCATCGTCAAAAGAATCAGGCAATCCTTCAACAAATTTGATCTTTTTATTCTTCTGCTGCAGTTCAGTGTACATCGGTTGATAAGAAGTAAAAATCCAAACAATATTACTAGGCATGTTGTCGATGACATGATTACAGGATTCCAACACAGACTTTACAAAATAAGTTTTACCGGACCCGCTTGGCCCCACAATTTGACAGGAGAAAGGTGTTCTTAGTCTAGGGTCAAACTCAATTTCATTGGATGAAAACATTTTTTTCTTCAATAGCCAAAAGGCAGGGTTTGACCTTGGCTCAGTAACCGTCTCTTGTCATACACCACTCTAAACTTTTTCTGGAATGATGAGTTTCTAAGGAAAAACCCCCTTTTATCTCGTACAATATTGTGCTGAGGTGTTTCAATTACACCCCCATCATCAGAGTTTAGCACATAATTCTCCACCAACTGTTTGACACTGTTAAAGTTAACTTGTTCACAACAATCATGCGTTTGAGTGATACCCTTTACACGAAGTACTACTTTGTTGTTACGAGTCTGGTACGCATAACTTTTAGGACCCGCGGCCGCGAATTCTTTTATGCTATCACCATCTAACTCATCAGTCAAATCTCCCATGTAATTACCCAGGTCAAGCCGTCTCTCCCCCTCTTTTGTGACATAGATAATACTGTCTGTATCATAATACAAGACCCTCTCCTGCAGCTGCTCCAAATAACTGTACAACTTTAGACGCCCATAAGCTGTGGTGAAAGCAGCTATAAAGACGTTGTCTACCTTGTTTGGAGGGGCAATACATTGCTCACCATAACTCCACTGCAACAATGCTGTTTTGTCGTTGACAAAGGAAAAGTATTTAACTTTATATTTTCCAGAAAACATAAAGTTAAAAAACTCTTCAGGGTCAGTGATTAGTTTAGTCTGTGTCTGATTCGAGCGTTGTGCAAATTTCCCCCAGAATGTGTTGAGACATAATTTGGAGACTTGTCTTTTTGCAGGATTCGGATGAATTTTAGACGCATCCAGCAAAACACCCTGATTGGTCTGATAGTCTTTGATGTACTTTTCTCGGGCTGCCTGATCTTTGGCTTCAGGGGGGTAACCTGAAGCTTCCTGTTTACCCTTCAGAAAAGTGTGCATGTACTGAACAAAAATCGAGTCGCTCTGTCTATCAAATTGCCATACCTCTGTGATCTCAGCTACCCGATACCCCATCTCCAAGGCCTTGTTAAATTCAGGAGTGACCCAGACCCCTGTCATCGCTCTGTCCTCATCACTGTGTTGACATGGACCCTCCTGAAAATTAAGTTCAGCGCACGTTCGGCAGAGTGTGAAGACAAGTTTACCAGCTGCAGTTCTATAGGGCAAAACAGGAAAAAATAAACCCTGTGGTGGACAGATTTTGGCTCTGATTATTCCAAAGTAGCTTTGGGGTTCTTTGAAATCTTTGTAGATTATTTTTGGGTGCCCCAAAGGATAGGGAAAGTTACAGTTGACATAGGGATACAGCGATGTCACATCAAAGTAGTCTACCGTTTCATTAGCACCCGCAGTGTGTCTCAACTTTACTGCACAGGTTCGACCCCCATACAAAGCTTCGCGGGGTGAGAGAGGTTGAGGAGCTTTATACTGTTTGAGAAAATCTTTTAACCCCTGATGTGATTTTTTCATCTCGGTCCATGTGTGCTCTCTCATGACAATCACTTTAGCATTGTGGATGGCCTGTAACTCACGTAATTTCTCCTCGCTCCTCGCATGCATCTCCTCAAAAGGGTAGCCGGTCAAAGGATTGGTCTCATGAGCTTTGAAACAACTCGGACAGCCATGGAAAAAACATCCCAGAAACTCCCATACATATTTCACACCTTGGATCTCTGCAAAACCATCTACAAAGTATTTTCCTAGTTGTTTTTCCCCCTCATTTAAAGCATGTTGAATGAAGATGTTTTCGGTGCTAGCCACCCAATGCAGCCACTGTATGCCTGCGTTCGAATACGTTTTGAACTGGCGTGTGTAGTTATTGGGATCGGGGATGGCCAAACTTTTAGGAGGAAGGAAGTTGGTCACAAACACTTTCATGCATGCAGATGCTATAGTCGCGCGGCTAAAAGGGTCAACCGCTGTTTCATCAATATACTGTTTTCTGAACAGCTTGCATCCCTCTGCGAGAATCTCAACATCGTTTTCACAATAGAGGCGGGCCTCTCTCATGAAATCAAATGTACCGCAGCGCGCCGTCTCGTACCAGGTGTTAAAGTCTTTCAGCTGTACCGTAGTCATGCGTTCTGTACCGTACATTTTTGGCTCCGGGTAGGGACCTGTGTAGGTCAAATGGGCAGGTGAGCTAAAATTATGGGGAAAATAGCCTTTAATTCTGTCATCAAAACCGAGAGCTTTTGGCATATCGGCTAAACGCATGGAAAGAAAGGACAGTGAGTCAATGTATTTTTGATTAAAATCAGGATCTGTCATACAGATGACTTTTGAACCTTGCAAAATCAAAGAGGGTTTTAATGCTTGTTCAAGCATGGCGTTGAGGAGTAGGTAGGAGTCAAAACCTCGAGCATTGTGAGCAATAAACACAGCATTTTTGTACAGAGGGCGTCTGAAATGCGTGAGAAACTCGTTGGCACAATTTCTGCCTTGAGAGCTCCATGTTTTGCCATCTAACGTTTTTGTACACACCAAAAAGGGTATGTGAACGCCATTTTCATTGACGTATGTTTCAAAATCATAAAACACCAATTTTTCTGTGTGTTTTGTTTCAGGTGGTAGTGTCTGGATGTAGCATTGGTGCATCTCCCTCTTATCTGTAACGTCAGAGGTCAACTTCTCACCACAGATTTTACACTTCACCGCAGGACATGTGTGTGGTTTACCTTCACCACTCATCGCTGAGTAGTAAAGCTGTGCACATTTGTTACATTTTTTGTACAACGAGCACGTGCTGGCTAATTTTTTGGTTCTGGGCCTCTCTGTAGGCTCTTTGTCAGACAGAATTCTGAACGACATGTCCTGTTACACTCTTTACACACAATAGGCTGGAACCCCTTCTGATTACAGGTAGGGTCAAAGCAAACGGAACAATGAGCAGGGCATCGGTGACTCAGCACACCGTTGTACCCTGTGTAACAGTACTCACACAGATATGGGGAACCCAGAAAGGCCTTTAGATTTTTTATACCATAGTAGTGGTTCTGAAAGAGAAACAAAAATAGGGTTTTACTCTGTCTTGGGCTTTTGGTCATGAATTTACAGAGGGCCCTATCGTCGTCTCCTCTATAAAACACTACAATTTTGCAGTCCAAAGCACGTTCAAATCGCGTGATGTCGCTTAAGGCTACAGGTGTCTGTTCATCCATTCCCACTTTGTTTTGAATCTCTCTGCCGCATTCAAGAGCCTGTCTATCGTTGAGGAGGGGATGTAGAAGATGAGCCAGACAGACGGCGAAACACAAGTGATTCCCCTCGTTTTCTACAATGTACAGAAAGCGTTGTTTTTTTTTTAAGATTTCGCTTTGTAACATTTTATCCACCATTGCTCTTTTACCCGCGCCTGTAGGGCAGGTGATCACTTGGAGAACCAGTTCTAGATCACCATCTGTCATAATGGTCCAATTGGATTGTACTATGCGAAGCAAAAGTCTTTCAAAACCCGCTAAATTGTCAACATCACCATCCTGTAAGATAACTGATACATTATTACGGAGATTTTCACCTCTTAGCTCCAACTGCACCACATCTTGGGGTCTCCTGTGTGACAAGGCTTGTTGTAAAATCGCATCTACCTGCTCCAGTGTACCATTGTAAAACTGAGCATAATCCACAACACCCTCTGAATTGGTTGGAGAAGGAAAGCGCAACACCTGACGTATTTCATAATTACAGAATCTATGTCGTGATATGACTCTTGCTTGAGGTGCCACAGGGTCATTATTTTGAGACACGCTGCCCCCTTGCTGTTGCAAGGGAGGAGTGTTGGCTACCTGCTCCATGAGGGGGGAGTTAATGGGGGTCTGATAGGTCGAGGATGTAGAGGGGTTTAAGGCAGGGATTGCATTATTTTCAAGCTCGGAGAGAGCATTTTGTATTTGAATCAACAGGTCTGGAGACACAGATGAGTTTAAGACAGGAATATGCTCGGGTTCGGGTAAAGAGGGGATGTTGTTTTGGTGAAAGGGTTCATTCATTTGGTTGATTTCATCTAATAAAGCAGTTGGTATTTCATTTTCTAAGCGTTCCAGATCAACGAGAGCTTGATTTATAGCGTGTAACGGATCTAAGAACTGACTGGAGGAGGTCTCGTTTTCAATTACACTATTTTCAGTTATACCATTTTGAAAGTTTGACTCATTCTGATAATGTCGATCTACCTCGTCTGATAAACTCTGCCTAAGCCCTAACGGTTTGTTTTCATCCATTATCATAAAATCAAAACACACTTAAACCTTAAAACAGACACTATAAAAAACAGGATAAACACGTTTATCTAACTATTGCAAGTGAAAATCAACAATAAAAACAATTACCAATGAAACAAACAAAAAAAATCATTTAAAACAAATTCAGATAAATCACCTTACTAATTATGATCACTGTAGACAGCCAGCATTTCACCCATTAGTCGGAAAGCATTACTCATTAGAACTAGTTGTTCATGGGCAGTCCGACAGCAATTCTGACAGCCTCTCACGGATCGTCGGGGTCTGTTTGCTGGAGGGACACAAAAACAAAGACACTTTAACCTCTTTTGTGTATTTTAATACAGAAAGTCAGGCATCACCCCTACAAATCACTACATTAATACTTTATAGCAAACAAGCAAACTAGTTTTTTAACTAAATACCCTGAATGTCAGACATCAGTACCAAAACACTGTAGAAGTGCAAAACAAACGAACAAACACCACAGTAATAGCCTACTTTATGAAAAAGAAGCAAAATAGCTTTTAGAGTCAGGTTAACTCATAAGACTACTTTCTGCATAGAACATTTGACATGCTGTTGTATTTGAGAAAATAGTGTGGAATACTTTTAACTCATTAATTGTATAGCCTAATAATCAGCAACATGGTATCACGGGAAACTGTGTATATAGGCTATACTTTTTTTATGACTGCATATTTGCTAGGTTAATGGTTTTAGAGCGTTATAACAATTTACTTACTGCTGCTCCTACTACTGCTCCTGCTGCTGCTGCTGGTTGAAATGAGCCTTCTACGGTGTTCCCTTTTCCGAGGTCCGTTGTTCGGTATAGGCTCAGTCTGATTCAGCGGCGTACACGGTTCTGCTGGGTCCGGATGAATGATTTCCTCCGCTATCAGTCCCCGCGCTTCTACCGGTGATCCGTTACGTGACCTCCCATCTGCGGCCTGACTGGAGCGCTCTACATCATCGACGGGTGATTCCGGGGACAAATCCGGCTCAACGTGTTCCGGGGAGCCCGGTGTTATGTACACTTGCGGTACCGAAGCCGAGGGCTGATCCGATTCCGGAACCGGACCGTTCTCCTCGTAATTGGTAGGGGAGAGACCCTGCATAAAGTACCGTTCACAATCGCTCGCACCATCTGTGGGTGTAATGAAAGAAAAGAGTACTGTTACCACATCTACGTAAAAGTTTGTAAATAAATAAATAAAACCTACACACTGATTAAAAGTTAAGGTAACCTTACTTACCGACTTCTCCTGTGAGATCTACAACCTGCGCTGATGGAATGCCATTCTCCCTTGTAGAACCTATTTCCTCGCCTGAGTACAAATCTGTAAAAACAATATACAAAATACACATCAGGATAGTACACTTTAAAATTTAGAACATTTCTATTTCACTCTAGTACATAGAAGGCCCTCTTACCTTCAAGTTGATATTCGGTTGAATGAAGCCCATTGTCGATCAAGTCAAAAACTGTTAATTGAAAACACGCAGGAATGAAAATACAAAGTGTCGATTTTTGCTATTTCTTTAGTTGTGGAGGAAAGGCTGAATGCGTACCGTGTTCTCTTTGAGGGTCATCGCTCTGGTTTCAAGTCACTAGTGTGAAGACCTCTGGATTTCTGGTAGGGTACTTATAGAAGTAAGAAAACAAAAAAAACACACGAGTGCTGCTCTGCATGTGGGAGATAACTGATGAGGGGTTGGGGCCGTTACTTCTGGTACAACCAGATTATTATTTAGTTCCAAACTCTTGTCTCCGGCTGATAAAAATAGCTTCCTGTTTCAAAAACGAACTCACGAACTCTGTCTGATAAAACCAGACCGTTTTTTTAACATCCGGAGTCTGGGTTATAGATAACCAAAGTTAATAACTGGTCTACAAGATTACCTGAGGATGGCAGCTAAACACACAACACGCCTCATTGAGAAAACAGAGGGAGGTGTTAGGACTCCCCAACACGACTCGTTGAGAAAACAGAGGGAGGTGTTCCAGGACTCCCCAACACGACTCGTTGAGAAAACAGAGGGAGGTGCGGGGGGTGGAGCACATTCCTCAATTCACCCCACAGCCTATGCTACACCAGAATGAGAGAGGACAGAGAAGAGGAGACACAGACTCTAGAAGGATTAAAGTTTTAAGACTCACAAGTTTAAGACTAGGCTACAGCTTTGGAGTGATAATGATGGCAAGTTTGTAAGACAAAGCAATAGCAAAGTAATTTGGAACACTCTCTTATTTTGCTGCATGCTGTTGAAGGTAATTTGTAATGCTGTTTAATTTTTACTCACCGTTATACCATTTTACTGCTTTACTGTCATTATTTCAATTTATTCTTCACTTGTTTACTGATGGTAAGTTTGTCACACAAAGCTTTAGCAAAGATTTTGAAGGTAATTAAAAAATGCTGTTTAATTTTAACTCACTGTTATACTATTTTACTGTAATTATTTCATCTTATTCTTTAGTTCTTAATGATGGTAAGTTTGTCACACAAAGCTTTAGCAAAGATTTTACAAAGTTTAATTTTGGAACTCACTCTTATTTTGCTGCATGCTGTTGAAGGTAATTTTTACTCACCGTTATACCATTTTACTGCTTTGCTGTCATTATTTCAATTTATTCTTCACTTGTTTAATAATAAAGACTGACTTGATTCCAAAGAAACCTCCTACTGATCCTTTGCTGGCCCCGGAGATTCCCCTTTTACTTATAACTCACTGCTATACTTTTTTAATGATAAATTTATTGTCACAAACACCTCCTAGTTAATTCATTCAAGTTGTATTACTTAATAAAGTCTTTAAATCAATGAAAAACACACAATGGAAGGATGAACCCCCTCTTATCAGTTACATACAGACATATTTCCGGTTGGGGCGGGACAGGATGACCCCCTCTTATCAGTTACATACAGACATATTTCCGGCTGGGGTGGGACAGGATGAACCCCCTCTTATCAGTTACATACAGCCATATTTCCGGTTGGGGCGGGACCGGATGCCCCCCCTCTTATCAGTTACATACAGACATCCGGTGGGGTGGGGGGACCGGAAATAGCTGTCAAAAATGAGTTTGATGGAATGTATTGGATACTTCTCTCTCATAATGTCCAAGGTGCTCCAGAGTCACTTGGAATCCACAGGCACTGATTCCTGGGTAAACATCCAGGAACCGGGACACCGTTCACGCTGGCAGTCCACAGGAATAGGCACCCGTTCCCGGGTATGGGTACAGCGACAAGGCCACCTTCAGCCGGAGGTCCTCACTCACAAACAGACGCTCATTCCTGGGTGGACATTCAGGAAAAGGATCCAGTCCGCCTGGAAGTCCCTAGCCAGGATCAGACGCTCTCCCGTCCAAGTCCTAAGCAGGCCCTGCCAAGCTGGCTTCCGAGATCAGGCGAGATCGGGCAGTCCCAGGCCGGAATGGCCGTAAGCTGCCTTTGCACACCCCAGACGGGCCTTCAAAACACGATGTAACATTTACACAGCACTGTGTACAGGATAGGGAGAAAAGAAGCAGCAGCAGCAGCAGCAGCAGCGCCCCCTGCTGTTTCCTAAAGAGACGTTCAAAAGATCTCCTTTCACCGAAGCGCCCTCTGCCGTTTTTCGAAGGCGAAGCGAAAAAGGCTTACAGCACCGGGTATTCCCAGGCGGTCACCGTCCAAGTACTAACCAGGCCCTGCTCTGCTTAGCTTCCGAGATCGGCGCTCCCAGAGCGGTGTGGCCGTAAGCCACTCAGGCGCCCCCACACGGCCCTTCAAAAGATGTTCTACGGCTAATTGACAAAAAACGTATTCTGCCCATAATGTCCAAGGTGCTCCAGAGTTACTTGGAATCCACAGGCACTGATTCCTGGGTAAACATCCAGGAACCGGGACACCGTTCACGCTGGCAGTCCACAGACAGGAAGAGGCACGGTTCCCGGGTAGGGTACAGCGACAAGGCCACCTTCAGCCAGAGGTCCTCACTCACAAACAGACGCTCATTCCTGGGTGGACATTCAGGAAAAGGATCCAGTCCGCCTGGAAGTCCCTAGCCAGGATCAGACGCTCTCCCGTCCAAGTCCTAAGCAGGCCCCGCCAAGCCTGGCTTCCGAGATCAGGCGAGATCGGGCAGTCCCAGGCCCACCTGCAGCAGCAGCAGCGCCCCCTGCTGTTTCCTAAAGAGACGTTCAAAGATCTCCTTTCACCGAAGCGCCCTCTGCCGTTTTTTCGAAGGCGAAGCGAAAAGGCTTACAGCACCGGGTATTCCCAGGCGGTCACCCGTCCAAGTACTAACCAGGCCCTGCTCTGCTTAGCTTCCGAGATCGGACGAGATCGGGCGCTCCCAAGCGGTGTGGCCATAAGCCACTCCGGCGTCCCCAAACGGCCCTTCAAAAGATGTTCTACGGCTAATTGACAAAAACGTATTCTGCCCAT